>NW_019239494.1:0-1834 GCF_002742605.1 Olea europaea var. sylvestris
TAATAAAAAGTGGCTTTCGATTTCATGATAACTTCGGGTTTGTTCATTTTCGAAAAATTGCTAGTCCAATTCGGTTGGAATCGTGCCATTGAAAAGTGATTTTTGATTTCATGACAACTCCGAGTTTGATCAATTTCGGCAAATTGATAGTCCAATTCGATTGGAATCGAGCCAATGAAAAGTGGTTTTTGATTTCATGATAACTTCGGGTTTGACCATTCTCGGCGAATTACTAGTCTAATTAGATTGGAATCGAGCAAATAAAAAGTGGCTTTCAATTTGATGAGAACTTAGGGTTTGATCGTTTTCGGAAAATTGCTAGTCTAATTCGGTTGGAATCAAGCCAATGAAAAGTGGTTTTTGATTTCATGATAACTTTTGGTTTGATCATTTTAGGCAAATTGCTAGTCCAATTCGATTGGAATCGAGCCTATGAAAAGTTGTTTTTGATTTCATGATAACTTTGGGCTCGTTCATTTTTGGAGAAATGCAAGTCTAATTCGATTGGAATCGGGCCAATGAAAAGTGGTTTTTGATTTAGTGATACCTTCGGGTTTGTTCTTTTTGGTGAATTGCTAGTCTAATTCGATTGGAATCGGACCAGTTAAAAGTGGCTTTTGATTTCATGATAACTTCGGATTTGTTCATTTTTGGCGATATGCTAGTCTAATTCGATTGGAATGGAGCCAATGAAAAGTGGCTTTTGATTTCATGACAACTTCGAGTTTGTTCATTTTTGGCGAATTGCTAGTCTAATTCGATTTGAATTGAGCCAATGAAAATTTGTTTTTGATTTCACGATAACCTCAGGTTTGATAGTTTTCGGCTAATTGCTAGGCTAATTCGATTGGAATCGAGCCAATAAAAAGTGTTTTTAAATTTCATGATACCTTCGGGTTTGATCATTTTCGGCAAATTGCTAGTCTAGTTCAATTGGAATCGAGCCAATGAAAAGTGGTTTTCGATTTCATGAAACTTTGGGTTTGTTCATTTTCTGCGAAATGCTAGTCTAATTCAATTGGAATCGAGCCAATGAATAGTGGGTTTTGATATCATGATAAATTCGGGTTTGTTCGTTTTTGGCGAAATGCTAGTCTAATTCGATTAGAATGGAGCCAATGAAAAGTGATTTTTGATTTCATGATAACTTTGGGTTTGTTCATTTTTGATGAGTTGCTAGTCTAATTCGATTGGAATGGAGCCAATGAAAAGTGATTTTTGATTTCATGATAACTTCAGGTCTGATCGTTTTCGACTGATTCTAGTATAATTCAATTGGAATGGAGCCAATGAAAAGTGGTTTTCGATTCATGAAACTTCGAGTTTGTTCGTTTTCGACGAACTGCTTGTCTAATTCGATTTGAATCGAGCCAATGAAAAGAGGGTTTTGATTTCATGATAACTTCGGGTTTGTTCATTTTCAGCTTATTGCTAGTCTTATTCGACTGGAATCGAGCCAATGAAAACTGGGTTTTGACTTCATGATAACTTCGGATTTGTTCCTTTTTTGCGAATTGCTAGTCTAATTCGATTGGAATCGAGCCAATGAAAAGTCGTTTTGATTACATGATAACTTCGGGTTTGTTCATCTTTGGCAAATTGCTAGTCTTATTCGATTGTAATCGAGCAAATGAAAAGTGATTTTTAATTTCATGATAACTTCGGGTTTGTTCTTTTTTGCGGAATGCTAGTCCAATTCGATTGTAATCGAGCCAATGGAAAGTTATTTTTGATTTCATGATAACTTCGAATTTGTTCATTTTTGGCAAATTGCTAGTCTAATTCGATTGGAATCGTGCCAATGAAAAGTTGTTTTTGATTTCATGATAACTTC
>NW_019239495.1:0-1834 GCF_002742605.1 Olea europaea var. sylvestris
TGTTGTACTCGAAATCCGACAAAGTATATGCATGAACAGCTGAATTGAACGCTTGCGTTATATTGTGACCTGATTTACCAAAATGGGATTTTAAGTTTTGTAGTAGATGGTATGAACAGATTCCATGGCTTACCCCTGGATAAACCTGTTCGATTGCGTTCTTTATACTGTTATGTCGATCTAATACAAAACAAAGGTCTTCCCTGTCACCATAAGCACCCTTCAGGTTTTCTAAAAACCATTTCCAAGATCTATCATTTTCGTTATCTCCAATTCCAAATGCAAGGACGAAAATGCTGTTGTTTGCATCCTGTGTACATGCTGTAAACAAAGTGCCATCGTAGTGGTCATTCAAGTACGTGCCATCAACAACAATTACAGGCCTACAGTGGACCCATCCCTGAATTGATGCACTAAGTTCCATGAGATAGTACCTGAATCTGTTCTAACAATAAACATCCAATTCTGTGGCCGTACCAGTATTTGTTTGTCGAAGCATATAAAAGTATCCTGGCAGCTACCTGAATGATTTTGTCGGATCCCCCTTATTAATTTCAAAGTTTTTTTCCGAGATCTCCATGCCTTCACGTAGTTCAACATAACCCATATGTATGCAACATGTCGTTACTTATATCGTGCGGAGTGTATATAGTACACGACGATGTGTACTTATACTTGATGCATGAGGACACGACCGATGCTGATACTTGCCTATGAGATCCCAAAAAAATGTTGGAAGCGCATGTGTGACCATCAGTTATCTTTCGAATCTTGAAAATCTCTATTTTTCCCAACCTTGAAGACCTACATATCTAATTGCACTCATCATTTGAGCACTTGACAAGGTATTCATTTTTGTCTGATCGAACTATCACATATTCAAACATGCTTTGTATGGTGAAAAAAGACAAACTCAATTTCAGAACTCCCTTGTCATAGAACACTCTGCCTTCTTCTATGCTCATAGCATCAGGAACGGATACAATTGTGATCAAACTTTCGTCAATCTGCCCTGATGGTTCTACAACTGCCTCACATATGTCATTTGTTATATGCTGTAATGGATACACCCCTGCACTGGATTGTTCGTTATGTGCAATCGGCTTGGTCAGTGTACAACTTAGTGCTTCTTGTCCTATTTCTGCAACTGTCACCTCAACATTTATAAGGTATTTGGAAGGGTCACGGTCGATACTTTTGAAAGTCGTTTAGGAGAGAACATTACTGTCACTTGTTATTTTGAAGGGTGGCAGATCAATGCTCAGAATGTAGTTCATTGTGACGGCCTCCTTTGCAGGATCGAGATCAAATTCTGCCACTGCTGTTTCCACAAGCTTCAAGTAACAACAATTATGGTCAATCATCACTAGTGCTGACTGTGATTTGTATAGCAAGCATACGTGCATATATCCCATTTTTGCAAAGTTGCACAGGAAAACTGTTAGTTTCAGTATGGACATCGGTCACTGAATGTGATGGAATGATCATAGGGGCTTAGAGTTGATATAGTATTTGTCACAGATAGTAATGACTATTTCATACACAATTGGAGGTACAAAAGATACATTTGGTAGAATAAACTTAATAATACAGGGAAATCAATCATAGAGACTAACTGAGGTCACAGATCTAAAATCCTCACACATACAGGTCACATGAGCATCTGTCTTCCATGAAATGACTCCAATTCCACATTTGTAATGCAGCTTGCCCAATGTAATCACACAATAATGCAGTCACACATGCGACAATGGCCACAATAATGTAGGTAACTCATCGAAATCAAACATTCGTAATGCGACCAGTGACACAATAATGCATTTACACATGCAAA
>NW_019239496.1:0-661 GCF_002742605.1 Olea europaea var. sylvestris
TGATCGGAAGCAAAAATCGCGCAGGGAGCAATTTCGTTATTTTTCGCGACGGAGTCGGAATGTGCTCAAATTTGACAGGTTCACCGGGAACAAAAATCTCGTCGGGGGAAATTTCGTCATTTTTCGCGCCGGATTGGGAATGGGCTCAAATTTGACAGGTTGATCGGGAACAAAAATCGCTCCAGGGGCAATTTCTTCATTTTTCGTGACGGTATCGGAATGGGCTCAAATTTGAAAGGTTGATCGGAAACAAAAATTTATCCGGGCGCGATTTCGTCATTTTTCGCTACGAGGTCGGAATGGGCTCAAATTTGACAGGTTGATCGTAAACAAAAATCGATCCGGGGCGATTTCGTCATTTTTCGCGACGGAGTCGGAATGGGCACAAATTTGATAGGTTGATCGGAAACAAAAATTTATCCGTGCGCAATTTCTTCATTTTTCGCTACGGGGTCGGATTGGGCTCAAATTTGACAGATTGATCGCAAACAAAAATCTCGCCGGTGGCAATTTCGTCATTTTTCACGACGGTGTCGGAATGGGCTCAAATTTGACATGTTGATCGGAAACAAAAATTTATCCGGGCGCAATTTCATCATTTTTCGCGACGGGGTCGGATTGGGCTCAAATTTGACAGATTGATCGTAAACAAAAATCGCTC
>NW_019239496.1:775-1834 GCF_002742605.1 Olea europaea var. sylvestris
CAGGGGCAATTTCGTCATTTTCACGAAGGTGTCGGAATGGGCTCAAATTTGACAGATTGATCGTAAACAAAAATTTGCGCCGGGAGCAATTTCGTCATTTTTCGCGACGGATTCGGAATGGGCTCAAATTTGACAGGTTGATCGGACACAAAAACCACGTCAGGGGCAATTTCGTCATTTTCACGAAGGTGTCGGAATGGGCTCAAATTTGACAGGTTGATCCGAAACAAAAATCGCGCAGGGGGCAATTTCGTCATTTTTTGCGACGTAGTCGAAATGGGCTCAAATTTGACAGGTTAACTGGGAACAAAAATCTCGTCGGGGACAATTTCGTCATTTTTCGCGACGGTGTCGGAATGGGTTCAAATTTGACAGGTTGATCGGGAACAAAAATCGCGCTAGGGGCAATTTCGTCATTTTTCGCGACGGTGTCGAAATGGGCTCAAATTTCACTGGTTGATCGGAACAAAAATTTATCCATGCGCAATTTCGTCATTTTTCGCGGCGGGGTCGGATTGGGCTCAAAATTGACAAGTTGATCGGAAACAAAAATCGCGCAAGGGGCGATTTCGTCATTTTTCGCGACGGAGTTGAAATGGGCTCAAATTTGACAGGTTGATCGGGAACAAAAATCTCGCCGGGGGGAATTTTGTCATTTTTCGCGACGGAGTCGGAATGGGCTCAAATTTGACAGGTTGATCGGGAACAAAAATCATGCCAGGGGCAATTTCGTCATTTTTCGTGACGGTGTCGGGATGGGCTCAAATTTGAAAGGTTGATCGGAAACAAAAATTTGTCCGAGCGCAATTTCGAAATTTTTCACGACGGGGTCGGATTGGGCTCAAATTTGACAGATTGATCGTAAACAAAAATCGCACCGGAGCAATTTCATCATTTTTCGCGATGGAGTCGGGATGGGCTCAAATTTGACAGGTTGATCGCACACAAAAACCACTCCAGTGGCAATTTCGTCATCTTCATGAAGGTGTCGGAATGGGCTCAAATTTGACAGGTTGATCGGAAACAAAAACCGCGCAGGGGCAATTTCGTCATTTTTCG
>NW_019239497.1:0-1834 GCF_002742605.1 Olea europaea var. sylvestris
AAATAAAGTATACAAAGAATTGTTTAAGAAGGAAAAACCGTTGAAGAACTCTTCAAGAAAAAAACTCTGGACACTATGCCAGTTAAATATTCACTAGAAAAGATTGAGTTTATAGAATTGATCCAGATACAATTAAACCTAGTAGGCTCTGACACCAAGATGTTGTCACTAATGAACTTCTCAATTGTGGACTCTAACATCAGCTCCGGAACCTTTGAACTTCTTTTCTCTTTGGGGATCACCAAGAAAGAGCTCATTCTTCACTAATTGGAACTTTGGTAACCTTTTTAGATCTTTAGAACTCTTAAAGATATTTGGTAGAGGTTTATTGGTGTTTTGATCGTATAGACTTTTGATGTTTTCATCTTGTGGTAGAGATAAGAGAACTATAGAATGAGTATTTGATCTTTAACAATATGTTCTCTTAGATGAATAAGGGCTCAACACATGTTTTGGACGAATCTTGCATTGGTATTTATAATATGGAGAGTTTGAGGTTGTTTTATATTGTAAAAATGTCAAAAATCATGAACTAAGGTTTGCCCGGAAATATAACTCGCTCGACCACCCCAAGGATGTCCAGAGGGCGGTCACACTCACTAAGAATCGCTTGAGCGGTCTGCTTGGTGGCTAGAGGACAGTTTTTGCTTCGTTTTGATTTTCTTAAGCTGACTTTCATTCTTTCCAAGGAAACTTCGAACCACCGAAGAGTTAACCCTAATTACAACTTGATAAATTGACGTCTTGGACATGAAACTTTGTCAATTCACTTTGGACCTAGCAAACTCTCCCTTTAACATTTTATGACAAAAATATTTATTACCAATACACAATGAATAAAATGTAATTCCTATCAACCCAATGACTCAAAATCATTGCTGCATCTCAGGCTTTGTCATACCTGCTTCTTGGAACACTTCAACTCAGATGATACCAAGTATAAAAGTACGTAGAAATTGATAAGATGGGCATGCAATAATTGAGATGGAATATTCTATCAAATTAACATTCTGATCTAGCAAAATCAAGACATAATATCAATATTATACAAAATACTAAACATATGAGAAGGGGACCCGTGTGCATTATGAGAAGGGGACAACTTTCGATACATTCCATTCGGTACAAATGGCTTTTCCATCTAATTAAAAGTTCAATTCATATTCAAGATTATCCTACCATATCGATGACTGCTATTCCAAATCTCCTACACACGGTCAAGACAAACTTACAAGAACTTAGTGTATGCAGTACAAATGATATATGAAGAATCTTGTACCAGGAACTCCATACAAGTTCTAAACAAGTCAATGGAAACTTAGTCACCGTTTATTCATTTTACTAGTATTTGGTCACAAGATAGCATGTTCAATAACATCAAAGTGTTATATAATCAAAAATCTTTCCCACTTTTTTTTTTATAAAAATAAGATAAAAGGGAAAAAAATGAAAAATAAATAAATAGAATGTATTCATGAATATGCAGGTAACATGAAATAGCAAACGCATGCACCTAAAGTCCTATACAAGGAGGCACACGAACACTGTTAGCTTTAAGAGTAATGTGAACAACACCGTAATTCAATTCTCATTTTGACATGTGAGTTCACTCTTTTTAACACAAAATATCATTGAAGAAGAGTTAATCTTAGTCAAATAGGTTATCATTCAAGTCAAATGAATGACTTGATTAGTTAAGAACTTAATGTGAGTAGCGATGTCCTGTTCATTGTTCCTAAACAAGAGCTTACGATACCTAGGTCTTGTGTGATCTAATTCTCCACAGTTGTGACGTGGGAATAAACCTATGGACAGCACTAGGTTTCAAGTTTAG
>NW_019239498.1:0-1834 GCF_002742605.1 Olea europaea var. sylvestris
AAAAACAAAGCAAAATGTGCATGTGTCAATGCAATCATAATGAAAATGCACATGCATGAAACTACCTAGAAAGCAAATAAACAAATGTGAAGCATGTATAAATCAATGACACATAATGATAAACACAGTCATGTACCAAAATTACCTAATCTGTTAGGTAAAGAGATGCTCTTACCCTTAAGAGCACCGTGATCTATTTTAAAAACTTTTAGATCATTCTTTTCACCCAAATTTGCCTAGTGGGAGAACAATTTTTGGACAACTGTGTCACCAACTTGGTCAATCGACTCACTTGGTCAGTAAGGAATCCAATATGACCAACAATATCCTGATCTTTGTTCCTATTTAAGCTCTTGTTTCTATGTCTGTTCAAGAACTGATGACACCTAGGGCATATATGTCCTAACTCACCGCAGTGAAAGCATGTAGGGATAAACCTAGGACCAATGTTGTGTGATCGCTAATGTCTATTCCTAGGTTGACAAGTCCTATGCTGTCTGGTAAACCTCCATCTTACAGATCCCTTATTCTCTGGCTCTGGGTTAGGCACATGTTTGGCTGGTCAGTGGCGGGAACAAAAAGTGGTCTTTGAGGTACTAGCAGTATTCTCTTTGAAATCTAAACCTTCCCTATTACCAGCTGGCTTGCTCATTCCAAGGATGTAATCTAACTTTTCAGAACCACTAGCAAATGTAAGCAATTGAGACTTATAGATCGCTCATAAGGTTCTTAAATTAGATTTCCAAAGTCTCATTTTCATTAGTAAGCTCACTAACTTTCCTAGAGGACTTATCAAGATCATTAGTAAGATTTTTAACCTGAGTATCTAAAGATTTATTCACAAACTTTAACTTACTTAGGTCAGCTACATGTTTTTCTCTCAAGCTCAAAATCCTTGACCTTAGCACATAAGGCTTTATTTTTAGCCATGATCTTAATACACTCCTCATACATTTTATCATGAGCCTCACAGATATCTTCCTCACTCTCAGAATCTTCTCTCGATTGCTCACCACTATCTTTGTCCTTATCCTTCTCACTCTTTTAGTTAGATCCACTCCTAATCCTAGTAGTGAAGGCAACGTATTTTCTACTTTCCTAATGAGTGGACTTCTCACTCTAATTATCCGAGCTAGACTCCTCACCAGTGAGAGTAGCATTCATAGCCTCATCACGATTTCTCTTACTACTTGGGCATTCATTCCTAACGTGACCAAAACCTTTACAATTATGGCATTTCACTCTTTTAGGTCTCTTCTAGATTCACTAAGGCCACCTCTGTGTCTATCTCGAGGTTTCATTTTGTTCCTAAACATCTTATTAAATTTCTTAATAAGTAGGCTAACTTCTCTTCCTTAGGTAAATCTGAGTCAGAAGATTCATCACGATTATCCCTAGCAGTTTTTAAGGTCACAGACTTATTTTTTTTTATAGATTTATCTGAGGTTAACTCATAAGTCTAGAGAGATCCAATCAATTCCACCTTAGTAGAATTTAAATCCATACTCTTCTCTATCGTCGTGATTTTAAGCTTAATTCGCTCAAGTAAGGATCTAAGGATTTTTCTGACTATCTTAGACTCTGAGATTCTCTCACCTAGGTTTAAACTAGAATTTATTATGTCATTTAGGCTCACATAAAAGACATTAAAGGTCTCATCATCTCTCATTATAATCTCTTCAAATCTAATGGTCAGCATCTGCAACTTAGAATTTTTAATGGCCTAAGTTCCTTCATGTGTGGTCTGTAAGATATCCCAAACCTCTTGAAATACCTCATACATGGACATTCTCCTAAATTCCTCAAGTGACACAGCCATAAACAAAGCATGCAA
>NW_019239499.1:0-1834 GCF_002742605.1 Olea europaea var. sylvestris
AATTCCCTCTCTACCAAGGAAATGCATGAAAATGCTATGAAATTAAAAAGAAGAGAATTGCAAGAGGAGAATGAATGCTCAATGCAATTGGTGTACCCAAAATCATGTCCATAAGGTTCTATTTATAGATATAGAAATGGTGCAAATGAAGTAGTGCGGGCCAAAACATGCATTCATTCAAAAAGTTGCAACACTTGGCCAAAACCTACATCCTTTCGAAAAGTTGCAATACTTCATTTCTTCCATAATTTCTCATTTATCCGGAATTGATTTCGAGATTCCAAATATACCACGACGATCTACTTGACGAGTAGAATAAGTTAGTCTATTTACTTTTGTGATTTGACCATCGGATCAAGTCCGAATATTTGATCGAAGTTGACACGTAGTCACACCTTTTCATTTTTCACTTTTACACACCTTTCATTTTCCAATTTTTGGTTAATTATTTGAACCAATTCCTACAATCTTCCACATGAATGAAAATTGGGTACACATAAAAGTGATGATATGATGCAATGTAGAGATGGTACGAAAAAATACTGTATCAGGGAAGGTAGCTTCTGGCGTTGAACCTCCCTTAGTGAAATTTCATCGAACTTACTCGGTCAATTGGTGAACGTGATGTCTTGAACCATTCATCCTTTAGTGTAAGCCAAGACAACAGTGCTCACACAATGTCTTCCCTAAATCGTTCATGGTTCTCATGATTTGGTTCATTTTGGCCTTGAACCCTTCTTGGTTCTGCGAGTGTTTAGAGAATTTAAGCCTTGAATAATTCTCATTGAAGCGGCCACACTTCACACTCACATAGGTGACCTCCTATTAAGAGTATTTTGCCCTACTCCACTTGACTTAATCAAGATATAGGAATCATTAAAAGATTATCTTAACCTCTTGCAACTCTACAGAAAGCACTTTAATATCATAGGAATGAGTTATGAAATTATTTTCCTAAGTGCTTCGTGGAATCCTCATAACTTAGTTGTCCCTTTGAATCAAGATCTTGGGATCTCCAATCAATAAGGTAGGGTTACCATTACAAGAACTCTAACGTAGTAGGCTTCAATCTCATTTCCTTCGATATGCAATTTTCTTAATCTCTCTTAGTAAATCTCTTTTAAAGGTATCATGAGTTTACACCATCGAGATCAACTGCTTAATGGTATTATGTCTATGACTTATACGTCAAGATCTACCATTACATGTTACTTAATATCTTATCAAATATAGCTAGCCAACGATCGATTTATTTCATAGATGCAAATTGTCGCCGCCAAGAAATCTTCTCTTGAAGCTATATGCCTCATTAACTTTATCAATTTCCAAACACGGTTAGAGGATTTCTATCAAATACTACACTAGTCAATCACTTTTGCTAGTGGATTTCAGAATCATAGGTATTCAATATCATCATTGAAACATTATCATGCATTTGAACTTTATGAATATTCTTCATAAATTTCAATTGTTCTTCTATGTCTAAACAAACGCCATAATCAGCTTTACAACACATTTCATCCACTTTAGACTTAGTATATATCATCCTTATAATTAGTATAAATGTTTTCTATCTTTCTACCTTCATAGATATCGTTCTGTGATTATAAGATAGAAGCAAACGTAACTATTAAACTGAGTTACCCCCACAATTTCTCAATTAGAAATAGATATGATATCTAGTAATGCTGCATCCACAAGTTTTGAACTTCCATTTCAAGTTCACAAGTATTAAATTTAATCCCTCACATTTTTGGGTTATACTTGAACTTAGAATTCAGCAACTCTTTTATAGTTCTATTCATTTATCTCTTAAATAATATCTGTATCGAGT
>NW_019239500.1:0-1833 GCF_002742605.1 Olea europaea var. sylvestris
CACTTTAATGCTTCCCAATGTTCAGGACCTGGATTAGACATGTACCTACTGAGAGTACTAATAGCGAATCCTAAGTCCGATCTTGTGCAAACCATCAAATACATTATGGAACCAATCACATTTGAGTACGGGATTTTACTCATGTATTCCACTTCACGTTCATTACAAGGAGTTTGTTCCTTAGATAGAACAAAATGATTTGCAAGAGGCAACGTGATAGATTTGCAGTCACTCATATTAAACTTTTTCAACACCTTTGATATGTATGGAGACTGATACAAGAATACGATGGAATTTGACCTATTTCGTTCTATTTCCATGCCCAGAATCCTTTTAGCCTTTCCTAGGTCTTTCATGTCAAATTCTCCACTAAGATCTGCTTGTATATTGTTTATCCACTTAGAAGATGATCCAACTAAAAGCATGTCGTCCACATAGAGCAACAAGAACAAATAATTGTTATCAGTCTCGTTGTGTTGAAAGTATAGGCAGTGATCGAATTTACTTCTTTGAAATCCTATAGTGAGTACAAAGGAATCAAACCTCTTGTACCACTGTCTAGGTGATTGCTTTAGACCGTATAGGGATCTTTTCAAAAAACACACATAATCAGGTTTTAACTTGTCTTTAAAACCTTTTGGTTGATTCATAAAGATTTGTTCATCAAGCTCTCCATGTAAAAAAGCGATTTTTACATCGAGTTGTTCAGGTTCCCAGTCAAAGAGCACAACCAATGTGAGCATGACCCTAATAGTAGTATACTTGACAACTGGTGAGAAAATCTTGTTATAATCAACACCTTCTTTCTGTGTGTAACCCTTTGTTACTAACCTAGCCTTAAATCTTAAGGGTTCTGAACTACAAGTACCTTCCTTAACCTTAAAGACCCACTTGCAATCAACGATTGATTTATTCTTAGGTCTCGGTACTAACTCCCAAGTTTGATTCTTTTCTAGAGAACTCATCTCTTCTTTCATAGCCTCAAGTCATTCCTTAGATTGACCACTATTCATAGCCTCTTCAAAAGTTTGTGGCTCCCTATCAACTAATTCTTCGTAACTAGCGTATGCAAAATCCAATTCAGATTCATACCCGAACCTCCTAGGTTTTCTCGTTTGCCTTCTCTCTCTATCTCTAACTAAGTTATAGTTAGCTAATGGATTTTCTTCCTCAGGATGCTCTTCTATCACTACTTCATTTTCCTCTTCAAGTTCTTGGACCTGAATCTCCACCTCACTCGCAGTACTAGGTACTGATGTGTTAAATTTTCCTAACTCCACCTTAAACCGATTTCTTTCTTCACTTGATTCAGTTTCACTTACTGGTTCGGTTTCGTTCTTTAGACAAGGCATCTCATTCTCATTAAATGTGACATCCCTACTCACGATGATCTTAACTCCTTTTTGGCTTCTATCCCATAGCCTATAGCCCTTAACCCCTTCGGGATATCCTAGAAAGACACACTTCCTGGCTCTAGGTTCTAACTTTTCCTCACTTTGATGAGAAAAGGCAGCACAGCCAAACGCTTTAAGCATTGAGTAGTCACCCAATTTTTTAGACGATTTCTCATGTGGAGTATCACCATTTAATGCAGTTGATGGAGTCAAATTTATTAGATAACAAGCAGTGACAACGGCTTCACCCCAAAATGACTTAGGAACCCCAGAACTTAACATCATGCAGCGCACTTTGTCTAGTATGGTCTTATTCATTCTTTCTGCTACCCCGTTTTGCTGGGGAGTATAAGGATCCGTTTTGTACCTTGTTATTCCACTTTCTTTACACATCCTATCGAATTCAGCATTACAGAATTCTAGACCGTTATCTGTCCTT
>NW_019239501.1:0-13039 GCF_002742605.1 Olea europaea var. sylvestris
GATTATTGAAAGCAGGTTTCATTAGAACAGCTAGATATGTCGAATGGTTGTCCAATGTCGTGCCAGTACTAAAAAAGAATGGTTAACTAAGGGTGTGTATAAACTTTAGGAATTTAAACATAGCCACACCCAAAGATGAGTATCCAATGCCCACGGTGGATTCTTTAGTAGATTCAATTGCCGGATGGATGGGTATTCGGGATACAATCAAATTTATATAGCTGAAGAAGACATACACAAAACTGCCTTTAGATGCCCTGGGTCTCTAGGATGTTTTGAATGGGTGGTTATGCCTTTCGGCCTAAAAAATGCAGGGGCAACTTATCAAAGGGAAATGAATTTAATCTTTCATGATATGATAGGCAAGTTTGTTGAGGTGTATGTAGATAACATAGTAGTCGAGTCCATTAAAGAAGAGGATCATTTCGAACAGTTAAGATGTTCGTTTGAACGAATGAAGCAATATAAGCTAAAGTTGAATCCCTTGAAGTGTGCATTTGGTGTTAATGCAGGGAATTTTCTTGGTTTCTTAGTACACGAGGGATTGAACTTGATAAAAATAAAGCGAAGACTATTTTAGAAGCCAAATCACCCAGCAACAAAAAGGAGTTGCAAAGGTTTCTAGGCCAAGTAAATTTTTTAAGACGCTTTATTTCTAACTGTGCAGGGCGAACTAAAGTCTTTTCGCTGTTATTAAAACTGATAAATCAGGACGAATTCGTCTGGAAAGAAGAACATCAAAAGGCTTTTGAAAGCCTGAAGACATATCTATCAAGTCCACCAGTGTTGATGTCACCAATCCAAGGACGGCCAATGAAAGTGTATGTATTGGCTGAAAAAGAATCAATAGCTGGAATGGTCGCACAGGAAGACCAATTTGGTGAAAAAAGGGCAATTTACTACTTAAGTAGAAGGTTAACGAAATGTGAATATAATTACTCTACTATCGAAAAATTATGTCTTGCATTGTATTCCACATGTACAAAATTAAGGGCTTATTTACGGCCCGTGATCGTTTATTTAATTTCTAAAGTAAATTTAGTTAAGTATATGTTCTCGCGCCCTATTTTACACCAAAGGGTAAGCCTTTGGACACTAGCTTTATCAGAATTCGAAATACAATATATACCTCAAAAGGCAGTCAAAAATCAGGCTTTGGCTAACTTTCTAGCCGATCATCCATGCCTTGATATGCATGAAGAAATCGAACTAGAAATCAATTCACTCGAGTTAAAACCTTGGGTGTTGTATTTCGATGGCTCAAAAACTTCTAAAGGTGCAGGAGTAGGAGTAGCATTGATTAATCCTTTAGGGATTTGCTACAAGTTCGCATTCACTTTAGACAGAATGTGCACCAACAATCAGGCCGAATATGAAGCCTTAATTGTAGGCCTAGAACTAATGATAGATATGGGAGTAAGAAGTGTGATCGTTAGGGGCGATTCTCAATTGGTGATCCATCAATTGATCGGTGATTTTAAATGCCAAAGTGATTCCATTATAAGTCAATATGAGATCGCCCAAGAATTATTAGAAGAATTCGATCAAGTAGAACTCCAATGCGTTAATAGGATATATAATGACGTGGCAAATGAGTTAGCCCAAATGGCCTCAGGGTACTCAAAAGCTTTGAATTGGAAGTCTACTTGTGAGTATGGAATCATATTGCTCGTGACTCAAAGAAGGGCGAGAAAGATTGAACTTCACTGCATACAAGATGGAGATGCAATGGATTGGAGAACAGAGATTGAAGAGTTCCTTAAAGAACCTAATGGAGGGATTAGTAGGAAAAAGAAGCTGTGTTTGCTGAACTATACACTAATAGATGAAGAGTTGTTTAAGAAACGCTCTGATGGTGTATTACTAAAGTGTGTAAGTTTGCAAGAAGCCAAGACGATCATGGCTGAGGTGCACGAAAGGATATGTGGAGCTCATCAAGCTGGCCAAAGGATGAGATGGTTAATTATTAGGAGTGGATATTTTTGACCAAAAATGGGAGAACTATGCGTTCAGTATGCAAAGAGTTGTTTAGCATGCCAAAAGCATAGTCCAATACAAAGGGCGCCAGCATGAGAAATGACACCTATTATTAAACCTTGGCCGTTCAAGGGTTGGGTGATAGACCTGATAGGGAAGATTTATCCCCCATCATCCAAGCAACATACTTTTGTTATAGTTGCAACCGACTATTTCACCAAATGGGTAGAAGCGGTACCTTTGAAAGAGATCACCCAGAAAAATGTTATAGAGTTTATCTGTGATCACATTATCTATAGGTTTGGAATTCACAAACGTTAATGGTAGATCACGGAACATCTTTGAATGGGGATCAAGTGAACAAATTTTTGAGCGAGTTTGGGGTTAAATTAGTAAACTCCACACCATACTACGCTCAATCCAACGGACAAGCGGAATCTTCTAATAAGATTCTAAAAAATATCATCAGAAAGACGATAGATGAAAATGCCAGAAATTGGCACGAATATCTGAACAAGGCCTTATGGGCTTATAGGACATCACCTCGGTCAAGTACTAAGGTTACTCCTTTCCAACTTGTTTATGGACATGAGACCGTTTTGCCTATGAAAATCAACGTGCAATCGATCAGAGTGTGCTTACAACATAAGTTGAATGATGATGAGTATGCCGAATCACTAGTTCAAAATTTATTGGAGTTAGACGAATTAAAGTTGGACATTGGATAGGTTGCAAGTTCAAAAACAAAGAATGGCTAAGTTTTATAATAAAAAAGTCATAGCCAAGTCGTTCAGCCTGGGTGAACTAGTTTGGAAGACGATACTCCCTTTGGATAGCAAGGATCCAAAGTACGGAAAGTGGTCGCCCGATTGGGAAGGGCCATACAAAATAAACAGTGTATTGCCCAATGTAGCATATCACTTGGAAGATTTAGATGGCACCAAGCACGTGAGATTCATTAACGGTAAATATTTGAAAAAATATGTTCCTTCTTTATGGGAATGTGAACGGATAAAATCATAATCAAATATGTTGAACGATTAAAGGATAACAAGGTCAGAGCGAAATACGTTCAAGTGAAGTCCTTTATTATCAAACGTTCATTACAAGAATACAAAAGTACAAATAATGGATGCTCTATGAAATACAATTAAAAGTAAGCTAATCTCCCGGTTGATCGCTGAGTAAGCCTCACGCCGCCTTCCTAAATGTATCGCTGCAATGGTGGGATCGCCAAGTAAGAGGGTGGACTGGCCTCACCACCTTCCTAAATGCATCGCTGCAATGGCGAGGAAAGAAGTTGAGAAGCACTCTCAGCAAGCAAAGTGGCCCGCAAGCATCCCAAAAATTGCCTTCTATCATCGACTCCTTGTAAAGGACAAAGAGACGATGGGAAGAATTTCGATGGTAAAAACTTCGCTGCTGGCCAGAAAATATTTCCTATACCTCCCACACCAAAGGTGACATCAATGTAAATAGTAAAATGGGCGGACTAAACAGTCCATTTTGGATCGGATTGATTGTCAGAATGCCAAGCAATGGCAGCACATTAGTTTCGAAAAAGAAGATGAAGATAGAAGATGGAAAATGCGAAGCATTTATAGGGGGTGGAGATGAAGAGACAGAATATGAACAGCCACATTTCTGCCTAATAAACGAAATTAAATAGCACAAAGTTTTGGGAAAAGTGATGGAAATATCAAAAGAAAATGGACAAGATTTTTAGCACAAAGCAGTTAAATGCTTAAAGAATTGACGACTAAAAAACAAACGTCAAATAAATGCACAAGAAGTTAATGTTCATTAATGATGAACAAAGTTACAAAAGGAAAAATCAAATTACAAAAGAAAAAATACATCATATGTCTTAATTACAGTCCACCTCATACTGAACGAATTCGTTCCCTAAGTTTTTCCCAATCCTCGTTCTGCCGAGAGGAAGTGATGTTCAATTCAGCCGTGACATCATCATCAACTTCCAACTTCTTGTACTGCTCGACCAAGGACTTAGTTCGCTCAATTCCCTGGGAGGCGTTACGCTTTTTAGCAGCCATTCTCGCCCTGCAGTCGTCCATTTTGGCTTGAAGTTCTTTCATCTGAGCAGCCAAAATAACCATCAAAGAGTCTTCAACCATGACTTCGGAAGATATTTCTTTCAACTCGTCCTCAGCCTTGTTAATCTCCATACGCAAAGACTCTTTCTCAGCTACGGCTCGAAGATATTGAGTACGTTTGGCCTTTAGTTCAGCATTCTTGGCCAGCAAAGAAAGGATCTCGAAGTGGATAACCTTCAACGTCGCTTTAAAATCGGCAAAAAGATTGAGCGACGAAAGTGTCAGTGCTTGCTCCAACTTCGCACTCAAGTGCTCAAGTTTATCCTTGTGTCTGGCAGCACTAGCCCTTCCAATATCCATATCCATGAAGGATACGTACTCAAGTATCGACTCCTTGAGGAACTTCAAATCTTCCTCTGAAGAAGCAGCAGGACGATCAGATGGAGCAGAGCGAGACGTCTGGACTTGCCCTCAGGAAGCGAACAAGTCTTGGATAGAACGCACAATTTTGTCAGCATCCTGCAAAGAAAATTGCCAATATTAAAGATCCTCACTACAACGAACAAGATAGAAATAGAAGTGAAGCAAAGACTACTTCATCAACAACCGCAGAAGATGGCATGCCCTCAGCCAAGCTTGCCACCAACGACTCCTCCATTCGTGAGGACTTCCCCTTATCTGAGCGAGAAGATGTTGCCACAACGGGCGGACTCATAGGAGTATCTGCAAAACTCAAGAGCAACAAATCAGAAACCAACAGCACAAGCAAAGGTAAAACATCAAAAGACTGAATTACCTTCTGCTTCAATGTTTGGGGGGTTGACGCCTTGGTAAGAAGGTGGCTCATCCATGGGTTGTGATGAGGACTCCGGGACTGATGATGTCTCTTTAAGCGTAGCCCCCCTCATCAACCGGTTTGGATGAAGTAGCCTCAGCAGAGGATGATGGAGCAGGAGCTGTCGATGCCAAAGCCTTTGAAGGAGAGGTTGAGCTTTTCTGAGAAGTCCAAAAGATCATCAGCACACAGAAAAGTTTCAAGTGTGGAAAAGTATACTTGTGAGTAAACTAATTTAATTACCTTCCTCCTGACGATAAGAGGGGCATCATCATCATCATCATCAACATCATCCTCCAGAATGGGAGATGCTGAGGCTAGCCGTTTGCGGCTTGGGGCACTCTTGGTCGTAGTAGGCTTGGCAGGGAGAGAAGAAGATGGACGAGCAGACTGTTTAGTGCGACGAGAAGGAGAAGGACTCCGAATAGACAAGGGAGTGACTAAAACAGGAGTAGGGGAAGAAATGCTTGGTTGGTCTAATGAATGAAAGGCACGATTGGCATCAGTCGCAAATAATCCGCGCTTCACTGACGGCCAGAGCTGTTCAAAAAAAGGGTGAATGGCGTGGCTAGAATTGAAGGGGGCTAATGAAAAATGGCTGGTTAAAAGAAGATTACGAGCATTTATAGCCTCTGCCTCCGCCTTATTAATGGTATAAAAAGGGTCAACTAAGTTCCTTGAATAGTAAGGAGGAACAGGCCAAGTTTGGCCGAAACCAAGCTGACGAGCAAAAAATTGGGGAGCATAAATTTCTACCCTCGCCTTGGCATTGGTCCCAGTTAGAATATCATGAAATAGCTCCCTTCCGGTTAAAAATTGGATCCAAATGAGCAGGGAGGTGCTCGCACTATCTATAGTGGAAGGGGGATGTACATAGTTTGAAGTCAAAAAAGGAGGAAAAGAAAAAAAGGAAGGGATTGAATCCAAAGAATAAAAGAATGAAAAAATGTTCCTTTTGGACATATTTACAGGAGCTAAGGACTCCATGGCTAGCCCATAACAGCTAGCAGAGGAGCGAGAGATTAATGGAGCACCAAGCAATGGAAAATAGGATCTCAACCACAGTTGAGTGAACCAAAGAGGTCCACTGCCAGTGGGAGATGCACCATTCTTCAATTGAGCTTGAAGAGAGGCCATGCCTCTATAAAGGGCAGTCAAAAATAAAGAACATAAATTCAAAAGCCTGCCACGCGCCAATTCGTGTGCTATAGGTAAATAACTCAGGGAAGGCTTTATGTTTGGCACACACAAAACATATTTACGAAGCCAAACTAGAAGGAAGGCCACTCGCTCAGTATGGGAAGGCTCAGCGCTCGAATGATTGTGAAGGGTTTGCAGGCTTGAATAAGAATCGGTGTAGTTTTTACCAAACTTTGGGGCGCCACCAGAAACCAAGATACCAGGAAAAATGGTATCGCCCAAAGGTGGTAGATTCACCAGGGCCCCAACATCCCTTAAGGTAATAGATATGGGGCTAAGAGGGAAAATAAAGGTGTTATACTCAGGAGACCAAAAACTCAAAGCAATCGAAAAGATTGCTGAATCAAAAGTAGGGGGCGAATAGAGATTTCTAACAAATCAGAAATCCTAGCGCTATCAAAAAGTGCCTTAGTAGGACCATGACCCACAAGGCGAGCATGCCACCTACGGAAAGCTACATCAGATTTAGGCCAAGTGTGAATACCTCTTTCGCGAAGTGGCCCCAGCGGTGGAGAGTTCAGAAATGGAGGGCCTTGAGTGCAAGGAAACAGCTGACCCACCGCCGCCTGTTCAACTGCCTCTGCATTGTTGAAGAAAGGACCCAAATAGAACTCATTACGTTCAACGTCGGCGGGTACGAGAAAACTCAAAGTTATGTATAGACGACTCAGGAGTTTCTGAAAGTCATCGAAACTAAAGGAGTCGCCAGCTTGAGATTGTGAAGTAGCCATTTGAGATGGAACGAAGTTTTTCAGGGTTACGTAGCATGGAAGCAAATGATGAACAGTAAATCCTGAGAGAGACGCGAAAAATTTGAGGCGTGATTTAGTGGTGCAGTGAAATGGCGTGTTTGGGGGTTATAAGGGTTTGCAAAACGACGCACCTTTTCAAGTTATAGAAGAAAACAATGATTGAAATTCTTGAGAATTTCGAATGTTGCTGGAAACACAAAGTGAATATGGCAAATTTAATAATTATTATTAATTCTGCCATATTGGGGGGTAATTGTTGACACATAAAAATTCAGCCCAAATCAAACAGCCCAAGGAGTGAAGCCCAATTGGGGAATCCCCAAATCAGATAGCCCAAAGAACGAAACCCAATCGAACAAATCAAGATGAAAGCCCAAAAACGCGGTAACACCATCGCCCAAGTTTGCAAGTCGCCCAGAATCTGAGCGAATGGAGTGCCATACAGTCGTCCAGAGCTGTTACTCTATTCTCGTCCAAACCTTCAAATCGCCCAAGGTCTTAACAAATATAAAGCGTTGTAGTTATCAAGACGTGCCATTATCAAAGCAGTTATTAAAGCAGCCCTATCACGTTCCACAATTCAAGGAATTCAATCAAAAACGGTTGAACGACGAAGAGTAATGACAGCGGTTAAAAAGGTAGTTTTCATGACAAGTTGGCCATTATGAGGAAAGTGGGCAATTATAAGACGATCAAGCGGTTTTTAAGCGGTTGATCACAAAGAAATCGTCTGTGAAGTATAAAAGGGAGAAAAAACATAGAGCAAAGGACCGAATCAAAAACTCTCAAACAGAGAATATGTAATTTTAATTTCCTTAGCTTAGACCTAAACACATTTCTTTCAGTAACTTGTGTGCTTGCGCCCCTTGGAGGCACGTTGTTTTTAATTTCTAATTTTAAAGTCATCGCCAATAAAAGAACACCCCTTTTGGGACTTTGTCTCAAGAGGTTTGTCCCTTACACAATCGTCTGATCCTTTTTAATTGTTAGCGACTAACCCGCGCGAAATAGATAGTTTATTTAGTTTTAATTTGGAAAATGTCCCATGAAAGAATTAGCTGCATGTTTGTCAAAAGCTTATAATTGCTTATAAGCTGGTCAAAATCTATTTTATCATACATTTTTAAAGTTTCACAGCTTCTACTTACTTTTTAACTACATTATTTATTGCTTTAATATACAATTATAATCTTTGACAAGTCAATTTTACGTGTACAATATATATCTCATATGTCATTGCAAAACACATGTAGCTCTGAGTAGTGAGTAGTGGTGTAAAACCCGACTCTAGGACGGCTGGCGAGACCTTGAAAATAAGGTGCTGCTACAGGCTTGAAACTTGGGTCCACCGGCTTGATTTAACGAAAAATGCATCTTTATATCATTGAGGTTTTTGATGCAATATTTTGACAAGAATTACAACAAATGACAAAGTAAGCCCTGTTATTGAAGAATGTTGAGTCAGTTATTTGAATTCTTTTTCTTGTTCTCTTCAATTAATTATCTAGTGAAAAATACAAAAATAACTAGATCATTTCAAACAACAACACGAGCCGTATAGTCATACTCCTCGGGAAGGATTGGACATGTCAAACTCCCCAGCAATTCCAAAGTTCCCTCTACTTGTAATAGTTTTGTACTAATCGACAGTCATGGCGACAATCAGGGCATCGTGAGTCTCTTGTGATCATCCATCTTAGAATGGATTCATGGTGATAGATATGGCTGCATGCCGGAAGTGTGCGGATTTTCTCACCCTCTTGAAAGTCCTCCAACCATATGTGACACTTGGTAAAGCCGCGCTCTCCTTCTGGAGGGAAAGTTATTACCGGGAAAGACAAAAAAAAAACAGTTATATATCGAGCTTTCTTGCCATTCTTTCATCTTGCTCAGCTTCTTGGTTGTTCCTCGTACTGTAGATAAGTCTTTTTAAACATGCACAGACAACTAACGACACAATTAATCCAAGATAGCCCGGTAGACCAACCAATGGACACGATATAAAGGTTTCACTGTCTTCAGCTCCTGCTTCGACAGGATGTGGGCTATATAAAATTGACCAACTCACCAGTAGATAAACCTCCAGGTACCAAAAGTATAAAAAAAATACTAAGATTGGAGGATTTTAGAGCAGGAATGCATGGATTTGTTTGTTTTAAGACGAAATTGCTTAGAGCCCATTTGGCATTGCTTTAAAAAGTCAAAAATCACTTCTATGGTCAAGAAGCTACTTTTGGATTATGAATAAATGCTGGAAGTGCTTGGAGCTTCTTTGGCAAAATAAGTTTGTTTCTATAAATTGGGTGGACCAAAATTCATAAGCCCAACTTAGGTAAGGTAAGCCAAACATGTTCCTTTTTTTTTTTTTTTTTTTTTTCTTTTTTTTGTCAAAAGAGCTCTTAAAGAAAGTTGATCCAATCTTACTTACTCAGGAAAGTTATTATCCCACAACTTGAACCATTCAAGACTTCTAACCTAGATGATCATTGTCGAAATCCATTCATGGATGGAGAAGGCAGAGATTACACGAGAAGAAAACTCTTCCACAAGGGTTGAAGAAAACCAGGAAGGATAATTCATATCCATCATTTTTTATCTATAATTTACAAAGAGTTTTCAAGACGTGACGTAGGTTTTTTAAAAGAATAAACATTTGGATAATTATGTGCTTATATAGGGTAACATTCTAAATCCTCATATACATCTTCCATCGCCTTAAGATTAGAATATACTATGATTTTATTGTACTTTCCTACTATTTTAGCTTGAAATTATCGACATCTTCGCCCCTATATGTGTATGATTTGTGTTGGGCAATTCCTTGCAGATAAAAACCAATGGAATCAGGGTGTTTGATTCCCAATTTTTCTAAAATATATTTTTCTCTATCTTCTTTTTAATCACATATTTTTCATTAAAATAATATTACATGCAAATCAAAAAAATTTCCTTCTTTCTTAACCACACATTCTCCATCAATTTATTATTTCAAAATATATTTTTCAAAAAGAATGTGGTTCAAACACACCCGAAGATTACACATCGAAAAGAAGCGGGAGTTACCATATGGGTTAACAGCCTTGGCCTATCCATATGCTCTCCACCCTGGCTCCTGGGAGGCACATCCTGCGATTTACCTCCTCTACGATAGCCCAGGGCAGGATCGGTGGGGGCCCTTAAAGTTGGGGTTCAACCTTTTTTTTGAGTTAGAATTACTATAAATGGTTAGTGGATTCTTTTAAGATTTGATGTCCTTTTGTCCTCATTTGGTCAAACCTAGGACTAAGCTCGAGTTAGGTCCATTTTCAATAGGAAAATTTAGATCTTTGCGTTTCTAAACTTAGTAAACTAAAATATCTGAGTAACTAAAGGAAGAAAATCAATTGAGATTTTGCTAGTGGTGACGAGTGAGAGTAGATTGGAAGTTTGAAGAAAAACAAACACATCTTGATATAACCTCATCATAGTGTTCACTTCTTTTTCATCCGGCTTCATTCGATTTGTTGTGGATTGGACGATGAAGAAATGACACTTACAGGAGGCGTCGCTATAGAGGTTTTAAAAGCAATTTCTCAATTTCCTTGTATAAAACATAACAAAAAATACTAATAATTCAAAACAAACATATTGTCACATATAACTCTAGTAGACTCGAGTAGTGACGTGTGACGACAATCGATGTCAAATATGTGCCAAATCCACCACTAAGGTCAATGGTGACTTGTTTGTGAATATAAACTATTTTAACAAAATTCGACAAAGTTTCCTCTATAACATGTACTAAACTAACATGAGAGGCAATAAAACTTTTCAAACACAAATATTAAGCTCTTGTTTGATGGCCATTTTTTGGAAAAATATAGTTTTAGATAGTGAATTTTTGGGGAATATGTTGTTTAAAAGTAGGAAAAATTTTTGATTTTCGTGTAAAATATCTTATTATATGAATGTATAGTTGAAAATAAGTATGTAGAAAATAAGAATTTGAAAAGAATGGGGGACAAATAGAGGCTAACTTACACTCCAAACACATACTATGAAAATATAAAATAGCAATAACCAAATAGATTCTAACTTTTTTACTTTTACAAAAAGAAAGTATATATATTTACGTCAATGCAGCGAGCTAATCTCGATATATACTTGTGATACAAAAATAACTATTTTATTTAGAATAAAAATTAGTTTATTCTGAAATCATGCTTTTCTAATACTTGTAAGAAATAAACAATTCTACAAATATTGGATAAATATCAAAGTAATGCTTGAAATGCATGGTCGGTTTTGCATAGAAACGAGTGAGGCCCTCATCTCAGGTCCAACATTTGAGAAGGCCTCAGATTTTAGCCAATTTTATTCTTCTTTTGGGTAAATTAGATTCACTATTATTTTTTTATTAAAATTTTGATAAATTAGGTCCATTCCACTCCATTTATAAATAAGACCCAATAACATTTTTTAATCATGAGAATTTCATTTCAAAATTAGGTCCATTGCAAATACAACAGAAGGGGACAAGCGGCATAGGACTTCTCAAACTCACGTTGCAACAATTTTTTTATCCTACTTTACTTGTTCATCATATAGGTAGTATTCGATTTATTTGTTTAAAATAAGAGATGTTTTATTAGACTTGGTAAAAATTAACGAAGATCCTTAAATAAAGAGTAAAGTCGAGTCTTTAGCAACATATGAATTTCAAAAATCTGAGTTCCTATTTAGTATGATAATTTGATTTAAGTTATTGCATGCAATCAATATTATGAGTAAATTTCTTCAAATCGAAAACATGGATATTGATGGTTCTATCGATCTCTTATAAGAAATTGTTTTATTTCTTGAAAACTATTGAAAAATTGAATTTGCTATTGTCATTGATTAGACTGACAAAGTGGCAAATAAAATGGATATTGAAGATGCATTCCTATAAAAACGTATATTTTGAATAAAGAAGCAATTTGACAAAAGTAGTAGTGAAAAGATAAATCAATCAATTGAAGAATATTTTAAAGTTGAATACTTCCTTTTTATAGTTAATTAAGCTCTATCTTTTCTAAGATTATATTTGGACAATTTAAAAAATAAGAAGAGATATTTGAATTTTTATTAAATTTGGAACGGTTAAGGCGTGCAACTTTTTCCATTTGTTGAATCCTTGTATGAATCTTTAATACTCTCGAGAACAAATGGACGTTTGGATATTAATGGAGATGATTTATATTTTGAGTTACATGACTTGAGATGTTATATACTAAACTCAAACAAATAGAGTAATTGAATTGTTACAATATTTAAAGACATCTCAAATGTTTATATTACTTACAAAATTTTGTTGACCATATCTTATCTACGATCAACTATATCACAAAAAAAAAAACAAAAAAGGAAAGAAAGAATTGATTGACTATATTATCAAATGAGAAATAAATGATTGAACAAGAAAGTCATTCAAATTTTAATAATGTTTTTGCCTCTACAATCGCAAGATCAATAGTATTTGAGTGGTCCTTTCAAACATTGTCAGCTTTATTATTTGATTATAATATAAATCATTTTTATAGTATATTTTATTTGTTGTTTTATCGTTAAGTTTTAAATTAACAAATTAACTATTGACTCCATAATTAACTTATAAATATTGCATGCACAGTTACATACTAAAATTTTGGGGCCTAATTTATGATGTTCGCCTGAGGTCTCGAAAATCGTGAACATCATAGAACCAGCACTGTTGAAATGCACATTGATTAGGACAATTCCTGTTACTCAATCACCATGATTACGCATAATCTTAGTTCTTCAGATCAATGACTAAATTAATTATTTGTTCAAATAATACATAATAAAAATTAACATTTCTTCTTTCATTTTCTTATTATTACATCTACTCTTTCTCTTTTTAGATGAATAAGTATTAAATTCCTACAATCTTGATAAATAATAATTCTCACACCGGAAGGTTAAACCAAGAGAATTCCAACCATCTTTTTATAGGTTATTAGAACAAAGTTCATTTCGATAATTGCAATTTTTTAGAAAGCAATTTATCTTAAACTTCATAAAAAATAAACGTATTTGTGATGGATTCATGAAAAATGGAAGAATATACTATCAGTGAATTTGCGACATCTTCTTGGTAATTTATTACAGAATAATGCACTTTTAAGGCGCATTTGATGACATCAAAGGTCGTTGAATTATATGTTTTCTAGATATGGGAG
>NW_019239501.1:14776-107424 GCF_002742605.1 Olea europaea var. sylvestris
GTGTAGTTGAGAAATAAGGAAATTTTTTTGATTTACGTGTAATATTATTTTAATAAAGAATGTGTGATTGAAAAGAAGAGAGAGAAAAATGTATTTTGAAAAAAATAGCTACTAAACGGGGCCTAAATCTTATTTTACACTCAACATTGATGTATTTCACTTTTATTCAAATTATAATTTCGTCAGATTTTGAGTACTCCGCGATAGTTGAAAAAAATAATCGATTTAAAAGTTCACACGTACCATGTTTGACCATTGGATGATTAATTTGGACAGCCAAAAGTATAAAAAGAAGAAAAATAAATAAACAATAGCAAGCCCAACCCCCACTCGAAACCCACGTGGTCACGTACTGCCGTCCCTAATTGCCGTCCCCACTCAACGCAGCCGTCCCATCGCCGCCGCCCCACAAGAAACCCATGAAGAATTTGTTATGAGAAAGAGCAAAAATTATATGAAGGATGTAAAGTTTTGTTTGATGGATCAAGATTCAAGAACACCATTAATGTAATAACTTCTAAGTTTTTGGAGCAGGTGAATTAATTGCAGATGATTATTGTTATTTCTTTTAAATCCCAAAATTGTTTAGAATCCGAAATTATTAGAAATTAATATGTTTTTACCAAATTTTAAATGTAATACTACATTACTAAAGAAAATTAAAAATAGGACATACTTACTATGGCCTAACCTACCACTAAAGGTACAACAAAATGAAATTTATCCAAGTAATTCGAAGAAATTAGCGTTGAGCATATACTCAAAGTAACCAATTAGATGAATATTTTGCTTTACAAAATTTAATGAAACAATAAAATTCTTGAATATAATTTAGTAAAACAGTAAAATACCTTGGTACAAAATTTAATAAAACAATAAAATTCCTATGCCCATAATAAGGATGGCAATAATAATAATTGAAGAAAACAAAAGATCTTATAAGTTTTAGTCAATTAACTAACCACATGTTTGGTTGTGCCTAAGTTAGTTATTTTGTTTAGCATGGTATTGAAAAGTTTTCTTTATAGTAACATAAAAGTTTTTAAAAATGATATTTAGAATTAGTTGGCAATAAACGAAATTAAAATTAGGATTTATTAAATAATATATATCCAAAAATAAAAATTGCATTTTCAGAGCGAAAACAAAGAAATTTGACCGAACAAGCCATACTTCAAGGATAACGTTGTTGAGTCTTGCTCGCTAGTGAGTTTTCACTCAAAATAGATCCAAAATTCTTCAAAAATGGATACTCCGAAAAATTACCTTTCTTCGACATCGATCCCAATTCTCCATAAAATCTTCTTTTTGTATTGCATCACTTGACGTCATGATTAATCATGCATTTACATAATTTCATTAAGAACGTCACTTAGGACTCTCATATAGGATAAATGTGATTGTCACTGACTATGAACATTACTTCTCACTCTTTATTAATGCTAATATTCCTTCTTTCTTGGCTTTTGTACAAATTTCAAGGTGTTTAGTAAACAAATTTGTACTAGTTTTAAACCATTGGTGGAGATGCTTTAATTTGTGGGACATAATGATATTAATTTCTATGTTAATTTTTGAAGATTAGTTAAGTATAACTTCATTGTTTATTTTATCCATTTGGTCTGGTCAAATGAAATGACAACAATCTTGAAATTGAGAGTCCGTCCACAAGAAATTATAAGACAAGTAGATAATATTGTATCATATTTTGCCCCAATGAAAATGATATCATAATTCATAAACCATGCCCTACATTATTTGACAAGTTGAAAAAATATAAAATAAGTAAATCATGTTAACTTGGCTAAAAAAGTGTAATAACCATTGAATAAGTTCACTCTTAAAATTGATTTTAAGAAGAGAGAGGATGTTCGATTATAAACACATAAACGAATCTTCAAAATTGAATTCTAAGAAGAAATGATATTGATCTTAGAACATGTTTGACAAGATATTTATAAGTAGGGCAAATGAGTGGTATAGAATTGATTAGTACATGTATGTCCTACTAAATATATGGATAAATAGTAGTTTGATCAAAAATATTTTTGACTAAAGTGTTTATAAACACTTAGACACAATGAACCAAATAGACTTGATCTCAATGTGGGATTCAATTAGTTAATGACCCAATCGCCAATTATAACAATGATATTAGGTAAAATTCACCCTTAAAATCGACTTGTATTGGTAGACTGATCAATTGGATATAAAACCGCAAATTAAGCCTTAACCTAAAGATGTGGAATATGGTTAGAATTACAAAATCGAACCTTTTTGACTAGTTTAAAATAATGGAATTTAAATCCTTATAGATCGACAATCCATCCCATTCAAATTCGAGAAGTTCTCGCACATTACTGCACTTAAAATTGTCACAACCCCTCCAACTATGAATGTGAATCATCTGCTTCCGGAAGAAATCGAAGAATTTCTTAGAAATCCTACAAGATTCGTTCCCATCTAGAGGGGATACCCATTTATTCAGTATCGGACCATCCATAGCAGTCATATTCGTTTTACAGTCCCACATTATTGGTTCCTAGAAAATCAAAGTAGATTTGCCAATTAATCATCTCGTATAATTGACCGAGGTCAACTCATCTCAAATAAATTCTTCTATCAAACCCTATTATTATACTCAATTTGCTTCTCTCTCTAGAATATTACAAAATTAATTGCCCAAGAAGACCATTTCATGGGAATACATATTCATTTATATTTTCTATTCAATGCATTGCACGTTAGAAGGAAAACCAAACTTTGTCAACAAACAATGTTTCTTAGTGTTAATTATCAGTCGGAACAATCAAACTTAAAATAAAGACAACTTTGTACAAAATTTAATACATAAATAAATTTCCTATGACTTCAATATGAACAATTATAATAATTGAAACCTTATTATAGTTGTCTGAAACACTTGCTGGTCCTGTTCTGTCGGCACGAGACCTCAAGTCTTAAAAATCAACAAAGATTAATTATCAGATTCAAATGTGAGAAAAATGAATGATTCCTATTGCTACAAGTCAAACCCTCTAACATCAGCAAAATGGTATTCAATTTTGTACTTATTACACACTTCTTGAACCATTAAGATTATACAAATCTTGTCAAATCCTTATTCAATTTATTGCATCATTAGGAGATGCTCTCAAAGAAGGTATATTACGATTGACATTTTAAGAAGTAACCCGGGTTTCACTATTTGTTAAGAAACACATCGGGTGAGTAATAAACAAAGACGGGATTATGAAATTTATATTTTTCAGCATATAAACATAATCAAGATTCATGAAAGTCATAGTGAATATTTAGGCAGGAAAATGCACAATAGTCAAAATGAATCCACAGAAGAGGCTAACAGATTTCAGACAGGCAATAAAAAGATGCACTAATTTTAGAGTTTTGACTATTTTAGGTAGAATTTTGTGGGTAATTTTGTCATTTCATTTGACAAACAAGTAGTTTGGTGCCATATTAATACTCCTCATACCTGTCTATATTCAAGAAATAACTCATTTCAACCATCCTCCTCTTCTGCTTCTCCATTACTTCTTCTGATACATTATACTCATGAAAATTCATTATTCGTCCATCCCATTTCTGCTAGTCACGGTGGTGCTACTCGCCATCAGCCACTGCTCGACTGGCCGCAACATCCACAGAGCTGCCATTCTATCCACCCCACAGAAACCTACAACACAGTTCCAGTCCCAATTTTCATGGTATTCATCAGTACAAGCTCCCAAGAAATCAAGAACTCCAGAGGACGATATGAGTTTCCGAGTTTCCGCTCGTCAAACGCCGGGAGGGCCAAACCCTCTACACAATTGAGTAGCTTCTTCATTGTTATAACAGGTCTTGGATCTCACAAGAAGTTTTGCAATCAATAGTGAGCACTTTAGATCAGCTTCCCCAGTTTTCTTTTCCATGTAGAAATGTATATTAGATGTTGATAAAATTTCTTTCTGGTTTGGTTGTATACACAAGTCAAAGATGCAAACAAGATGAATTATACAAGATATAGTAAACTGTTTTACCTTTAACAGAGATTCATTCTAAATATTGATGAAATTCGACATAATTCACAATATTATGATTTATTTTCTTTCTTTAATAGCCACGATGTCGATATACGATGCCTACTAGATACAATTCATCGTTTAAATGGAGTTTCACTTACTGTGGATATGGATAGACTAAAAGACTGGGCTTGTGTTTGATTCTACAAAACAAGTCATACAGTTCGACAAGAAAATAAGTTACTATCTTGCAATTACTACTGTTCACCAAACAAAACCTCAGGCCATGTCCCAACTAGCCAACCTAGTGGATCTCAAGGACTGACTGCGGTGTCTCAAACTCTCAATCTGGTCCAGTCAAGAGTAATGGAAGTTCAAGATTTGCACAAGTATCCTGGCAATAGGGCCAAAAATAAGTGGAAAAGGGAGAATAATGAGCCAAAACTAATACATCTAAGTACATTCAACAGCCAATCATATTGCAATTAGTCACCGACTTGAATATATAAGAAGATTAGAGAACAGAAGCTAATTTTTAAGAAGTCAAACAGATTATTAATAAACAAACATTTAGGCAAGACTTAATATAATATTCTGGGAGCCCTGGGAGGGCCACATGGTTGGCATTTATGATGTTTGAGAAATTAATTGTATAAACATTATAATAGACCTTATATAATTTCTTACCTGTAGAGGTCAAACCTTGGTAATATGAGCATAACTTCCTAATACGGCAATAGAGTAATAAATATATTGCAGGGGGCAGGTACAAACCCATTCAAGCAGTGGTGTCAATTGAACCAGACCAGTCAGGCCGGTGGACGAGAGGCACGACGCCTTACTTACATGCCTGGGTCAGTGGCTTTTGAATGGATCCCGTGCAGACCCAGTTGCATAAAGACCCTAAATGGCCTGCTTACATGTGTAGATTGATCCAGGTTTGCGGCAGGCTGGACAGCCACATTTCTTAGTGGCCTGTGGGCCTCCCAAGGAGGGCCAGACCGAGACGAGCCTACAGACCAAATATGTTATTGTTTTAATATTTTTATTTGAGATCATACTTTTCTTTCGACCTGTGCTGGCCAGCTGGCATGGGCCTATGGTCAACAGAACCAAGTCTGGCACAGCAGCAGTGCTTTTCTAGGCCAAGTTGCCCTTGGCCTAGGCAGCTCGGCCCACTTTTACACCATTAAGTACTACAATCGGCAACCCCCCCATCCTGACAGATCCACACAAAATTACCCATTTAACAAAAAAGAAAGAAAAGAAATTTAAAAATAACATCATAGTGTCTCAGACATTTAAGGCTGAAAAGTCCTGAACTCGTAGGTGTCATGAGATTTCAAGTGCAGATTAGCAGGATCCGTTAGCGGGTCTGCATCAAGTACTTCTCCAAATTCTTACATGAAGAAATGAGCAATAGACATTCTATTAAATACATGCAGATCAAAGTCAATGAATGGACGAGATATATGTTATATACAGTGCACTCTTTTTTTCCAGTAATAAATGAAGAATGAAACGAGGAAATGTTCAAATGATTCAAAGCATGTGGCTTTCACAAAGATCCCTTGGAGTACTTAAATTTTGTACAGATACACAATAATGTGCACGTTGTAGGTATATTTCTACTCATACCTTAGTATCATGCTTAACTCGAAGAAAAAAATCGAGATAATAGAACTCTTGGAGATGCAATTCCTAACTCCATTAGGTCAGCATAGATGTAGCCAACTTAGACTCCATTAAGTAATCCACCGAGTACAATTTCCCGAAATAAGTGAAGAAGTTAAAAGGATTTGAATAAACGCATAGCCACCATGTGGTGAAAGGCGACTCAGATGTTGCCTTCTTGTCCTGGGATTCCATGTTTAAATTATTTGAACGGAACTCATTTGAAGGAAATAGGTAGAATCAAAGTAAAAGGAATCAAACCTTGTTACATAAGCTCCTTGCCAACAGGATCTACAGAAAAATTGACATAGAAAGCTTTTTGGATGATGGGTTGGAATATAGAGTTCCACATCTGCTTTTCCCAATTCATTGAACCAGTCAGAATCATATTCCTAGAATCTCAATCTAAACTTTGAAATTGTGGTAAAAAGACTAGTAAATTATACATCATGTAACTAATTTCTATTTCAAGTATCAAGAATATTTAGCAAGGCTAGTGATCCAAATCTTCTTTCCCATGTAAAAATCATAGTCTCATATAAGGTAACATGGGTATCAAAACTCAAACTCTAGTTACTCATGAGATCCCAAATCCACCCAAAATGACAAAGAAAAGGAATTTTGTGCAAGTTCAACAAGCCAATAGATTAGGCTCCTTACATCTTTGTATTCTGAACTGTTCACAAATATCTCGTAGGCCTCAACTGATAGTAAGCACCAATAGTTAGTAACCCATAATCCATAAGATATAACTGCTTGTAATTGAGTACATAATGAAGAATACAGAGAGCTCACATGATCGAAATCGTATTACTGCCCCATGAGTATATTCCTTACTGCTATTATTAATATTTTGACCTGTGAAAGAAATAAAATAGTATAATACATTTTAGATATGACTTCGTGTGAATAATGCTGAGAATAAATACAATCAGAACTACAAGAACACGATATTCTTAGTTCTTACAGAAAATGACCTTAAGCAGTTGAATGAGAGAATATCAGTGAACTGTGGTCTTTCTCATTTAACTACCTCCTCAGCTAATAAAAAAGTATATAACTTTGAAACCACACCTTTAGTAGCTTGAACAATTAAGGAAGGGAACTCCAGAGTCAGATTAGCGAGAGCATCCAGAGCAGCTTGCGCAGGTCGACCTATTGAACTCTTATTAAATGATATAAGAACCACGGACTCAACCCCATAGTTGAACTCCTGCCAGAAAAAGAATTCCATGACCAACAAATCACAACAGCTACTACCGAATGGGGAGTCAGTGAAAAGTGAGATCAAGAATTAGTTGGACAAGCAAGTAGCTAAATCCATACTTCTCATGACGTATCAACTATAAGATGGAACAAAAACTAATAATCTTGGAATCACAGCAATTTTGAAGAGATGAGTGTAATTGTTGATTCCGACCTCTCCTTTCCGAAATATAGGCAGGATGTCATCTTCTACTTCAGATTCATAGTCAACATCGACTACTGCCTGTGTAGATGAAATATATTTAATCTCAATAATGACGGGAACACGAAGATAGGCTACTTTAGAAGGGAAATGAAAGGGAATAGATAGGAATTGAGATTTGGTGTTTACATGTCAGGGCATACATGGCAGTAAGGCATCACATGGTCCTTAAGAACTCCCATATAGAAAGGATTCTCATAGAACTTGGCAACGTCCTCTTTTGTCTGGAAACGCATGAATATGGCATGGGTATATTTTTCAAGACCTTGATTAGAAATACGTCCTACAAGAGTTAAAAAGTCACATTTAGAATATAATTTCTAAAAGCAAACCTGTGCGTGAAACGCAGCAAAGGCAAGCCCTTGGAGCATTTTTAGTTTTGAAGCACAGGACTTCATTAAAGGGCAAGAAGCCAAAAGCAGAAGAAACGTGAATAATTTATGAAATCATTAAGCTTTTGAGTCCTTTTTCATCTGAACTATAATTTTCTTTTCAATTGTTATATGGTAGTCTTATTCTGTTAAGTGAAATTTGATTATTTTATGAAATGCATAGAATTATTAATTCAAGAATTACTTCAATGCTAATATTGCTCAAATTTCCAGTAGAAATAATTGATATTTGCTGAAATTTACTACGACTTCCTAGGTTTTATTACTTTATATTGAAATTTCATTTTATATACAGAAATTTTTCATTAGAAATATAGTTTTCATTTCACTAGAATCAAGAGCACATATCACTTTGTGCTTATCCCCCACGAGTAATTAGCACCACTGATATTAAAATACTAGTTTATGTGGCACTAATATGGCATTATATGAGATGTACAATTAAATGACGCACTTTATCATACCTCTAATTGAACTAATCACATCACATCATCTAAAATGGTATTATATAATATCACTTATACTAAATAACATTATTAATTTCAAACATTATTTAAAAAAATAATAAATAACTATTTAATGGAAGACAAATAGGGCCTAATGTGTCTTAAATTTAACTATAACACAAATTTCAACACCTTCAAAGTTCAAAAAAAATTATTTGATTAATAAGAATCATCAATCTAAATGTTTTATTTTTTATTTTTTATAAATTCTATATTGAATTATTTTAAGTGAAATATATTTATTAGAACAATTACTAATGTGTTAGATCATTTACATATCAAGATTTTATTGTAGTTATTTAACAAAGTAATACACTTTAACAAATTATTTAAAACTTATTTAGATAATAACTAATCTCAAATGAAAGGCTTAAGTTAGGCCTTAGCCATTAAAGTTCAGTTAAGCTTTAAAAATTTAAGAATAAATGAATAAGTTCTATTAATTTCAAATAAAAAGAAATAAATTACATACTTTCGACCATGGCAGAAGATTTCAAAATAAATAATTACTATTTTGCTTTAAAAAAAAAAAAAAAAAAACTCATCTACATGTTTAAAAATTGAGAAGGGTATTTCGGCACAAATTGTGAGAATTGAGTCCATATTCTTTTTTATTGGCATCGATGTCTTCAACATATGATTTTTGTGCACAAGTTGTCCTTTCCGTCCATTTTCGCTACTCGGCTGGATTCAAAGAAAGGGTTGGAAACAGGGTTTAATTTTCTGTTGAGCTAGCACTATAAACAACAATTTTGCCACTTGACCAAATTCAAAAACAGGATAAATTGTTCCAAGAATGCCTCTCTAATTTCCAAAAGTGAATTCAAAATGGCAGCGATAGATGAAGAGCCTCGCCAATCAAATCAAAATTTCAAAAATGTCGATGCTCATCAATTATAGGTCGAAAGGGTACTCGATCCCGGGTATTTACTATATAAATTTTTTTTCCAAACGTTATGGTTTGGTAGAGAAGTATAGACGAGTCTGTCCACTGTGGGCTGCAATTATGAAGAAATTGATTGTTGAGTTGAAATTGATGCTAAGAAGAGGATTCGTCAACATCTTCTTCTAAAAGAGACGGTCAAATTGTTACATTGTACTTTGAATAATTTATAGGGTTTTACATAGTAAAATTGCTATACCGTACTTTCAATTATTACTAGGATTTTAATTATTCTAACAAGGTGAATTTTTAGGTTTATAAAGGTGTCCATAGGAATATTTGCAATTTAAAATCAAGAGATGTCCAGTTCTTAGATGATGTTAGATTTGTCACCGACAGTAGTGAAATAGATAATATTTTATTAACATAATTATTTTTTGTTATTTAGGTTTTGAATTCTGGACAAAGGAACCACTACCGGTGACAAATCTAACATTCTCCAAGAACTGGACATCTCTTAATTTTAAAATGCAAATATTCCTATGGATACCTTCATAACCTAAAAATTGACCTTGTTAGAATAATTAAAACCCTAGAAATAATTGAAAGTACAATATGTCAATTTTACTGTATAAAACCCTAAAAAATATTCAAAGTACAGTGTGACAATTTTACCGTCTCTTTTGGAAGAAGAAGTTGACAAATCCTCCTCCTAGCATCCAATTTCAACTCAGCGGTCAATTTCTTCAGAATTGTAATCCACAATAGATAGACTCGTCCATACTTCTCTACCAAACCATCGCGTGGCAATTTGGAAAAAATTTCATATAGTAAATACCCGAAATCGAGTGCCCTTTCGACGGATGATTGATGGGCATTAACATTTTTGAAATTTTGATTTGATTGGCTAGACTCTTCGTCTGCCTTTATCATTTTGAAATTGAATTCTCTTTTGCAAATCAAAGGCATTCTTGGAACAATTTATCCTGTCTTTGAATCTGGTCGAGTAGCAAAATTGTTGTTTAGTTAAAAGAGGTGGACTTTTTTCTTTTTTTTTTTTACTGTAACACTGTAACAAAAGTGCCAACTCAGCAAAAATTTAAATCCCTATTTCCAACCCTCACTTTGAATCTAGCCAAGTAGCAAAACTGTTGAAATATTATCGAAGCTGAAATCTATTAACGCGGAAAAGCACGATACGAGAGAGAGAGAGAGAGAGAGAGAGAGAGGTTGAACCAAGTACATAATTTCCAACCATAGCTCCTGCCATAAGTCGCATTGGACCATACTCCATACATAGTGCATGTTTGGTAAAGCTTTTGTTGCATATTGTAAACTACAGATCTTACCTAATGTGTAGATAAAAAGTGAATAAATGTTATGAGTCCAACAACTTGTGTCGATATGTTTGACCAGCAATTTCTTTTCACTTAGCTTATAATTACTGGGCAAGAAGAGTTGTGCCATAAGTATGGCTTTGGATTCTCCATGCTTGGAAAGCAAGGGTCCGAGCTTCTACACAAGATGCATGTCAATTCATAAAAGGAACCATAACTCGTGGTGGATCATGCCTTTCTCCGCAAAAGAAGGGCAAGCAAATAAGACAGCGCAGAATCGACTGAGGAAAGTGCAACGATAAGCAGAGCGACCAGAACAAGAGTTAGAGTGGCAGTCTTCAGCTGCAGAAAACAGAAAGAAGAACTCAGTGTTGCTGCTGGAAGGGCATAAAAGTTTAAACTCGTTATCCAAACTTTGAACTGAACGATCTACTTATAAATCTGTAACTTGCCTTCATTAGCCAGATAAATGTGCCTAACAATTTTATACTGAGCACACGTACAATCAATTCACCAACACAGATCATACACCGTTGGTGCTGAATTAGTAAAGACGTGAATATCTAGGGAGGAGTTGCTCAGAATGATAAGAGAAGGTTTACTAAGAGCGACTTAAAACATGTCGGCTAACTTCTCTGTTAAGCTTGTTAGTGGATCACAGTCGAGCTCCAACATCAATTGTACATCACTCAAATAACATCCACTATTTTTAGGTCTAAATAGGCAAAACAATTAACCCTGGACAACGTCGAAGGATTAAATTGACAAGATGCATTGATACAACATCCATTGTGAACAATGTGTCGAAAAAAATGAGAATTAAGTATCACAAATGCTCAAATTTATTTTTCTATGACTTCCAATCTTATCATTTATGCAAGTACTAAATCAACTAAAACCAATTCATGCACTTGGTCTTATTCCAACGAATTTTGAATCACATTGTTTCAAGACGCACTTTCCACAACTCCAATTTAGGAATGACTCCTCTTTTAGTCTCATTAACCCACACAATATCATCCCCCAAAATCATACATCACGGGACTTCGTCATGTATATCCATAACTTATCCATCAATAAATAAAACAAACATAAAGAAATCTGATTTCTTAGTGGTGTTATAGAATTACTTGGCTTAGGTAGGTACCATATGAACAAGACTGAGAAAACGCTGAATGGCTTCTTCAATTTCTCGATAAACAGAAATATGACCAACGGTGGTTCAAAAGCATGTGTGTGTGTATTTATATATCTTGCTCTTTTTATACCTCTTACTATTAGATAGTGTCCATAAACCTCAAAATAAGTACTTAAAGATTCATAGTGAACTTCAATAGGGCTTTTTCTTGAAGCAATAAAGCATTGATCTAGTCAAGACACAGAGGATTATCTAAATTCGTTTCTGTAGATTAACTCTAATTTTATCGTAGGGAAAAAGGGTTCTTCCGTGTACTTAGTGTTATCATTACTTCTTTAATTTTGATAAAACCGATTCCACCATTATACCAATTTACACAAATTACCTTGATGATTCCCTGTCGTTAATACAATATAAATACTAACCGTGCTTTGAAAGTTTGGCCATTCTATGTACTGCAGCTGGCTTGGCTGTTCAACGAGAAATACAAGTAAATTTCTAATGGTCCTGCATAAAAGCATATCTTCAATAAGTTATTATTCACATTTCACAGCTTTGGGAAAAGAATGGCATTTTTCGAATCTTATCCAAGTTCAAAATTGCTGTTATATCTCCTTATCTATAACATACCAAATAGCTTCTTTCATCATATTTAACCAAAAAGGCCCTATATCAGAGTCACGATTGAAGCTTGAGCTTTGATAATTTCCTCTTGCAGATACAAAACATTGCATGCCAGAATGCTGTTGAAGATGATATTGGTTCCTAACACCACGAATCTGCTCATAATATCGAAGGCAAAAAGTTTCAAATACAATTAAATCAGAAACTTGTACAATTAAAAATGAAAGCCACATAATTTACCCTTGTAGTTAACAGACCGAAACCATCTCGACATTTATTAAATCCACGCTTGCTAGGATTATGATTCCGATATAGCAGCTTAGGATGACTTATGCATACAGTTGGATTGTTGACACCTAAAGAGTAAATAAAACCAAAACCATATCTTCAATGACTAAATGGAGAATAAAATACGCATATTTGCTCAGGAATGTAGATATGGAGCGGAGCGTAAAGGGGGACGAACCTGAAGAATTTATAATTAACCCAGAGATGGCTGCCATTTTATGCAGCAGTTATTTGTAAACCTATCAACAGAAATGACCAAATTCATCAAGGCAGTACCCAATGCAGGCTTAATGCAAAAGAAGTAAAAGGCTTTCCCCTTTTTTAACACGGCCCAGTATTTAACAATTACAGCACACACTGCTCTTATGAGATATAAGCAAAGAAAAACAGATAAATGCAGAGTACATTAACAGTATATTCTTTGCGTCATTTTATCAAAAAACTTAACTATGATAAACTCAATCGAAACCCACATACGAAAAACGTATGGACGATTGAAAATCGTCCGCTGTTACTCATGAGAACAATTTAAAAGGTGCTCCTGTACCTCTATTGGGGGAGAATATCGGTGTAAACAGTCGGGAATTGGCAGGATTATCGGAAGTCGAATCTCCGGAAGGCAAATTCTTCAATATGTTTGTACGTTTCAGGGTATTGGTAAAGTGAATAAGTACAAAGGACCTCGGGGTGGTGATGGAACTGTCGCCGGCCAGGTGCAACTTCGGGAATCGATCAGTTGATGGTAAGATTGGTACGGTTTGGTTTGGGCTGGGCTATTGATAAGCAATCCAGCTACTCAGCCAGGGATGAATAGCTACTCATACATTAGCTATTCAAAATTCCTAAATAAGATTGGAACTTTGATATTTCAAAAATCAGATTTTTGTATTAACTATTTAAATAAAATAATTACAGAAAAAACCCTAATCACTCTCAACCGTCTCTACCCCCCCCCCCTCTCACTCACATCTCCATTTTGTCCACCAACCCTCCTTCGACTACTATTCTCACCAATGCCACGTCTCTTGTGGTTGGCGACATACGGCGAAGGCGAGGACGAATTCGGGAAAGAATTTCCCAGAATCGAAGCCAGTTCCGACATCACATGGTGCATAACTCGCGATCCGGTATGGTGGTGTTGGTTGTAGAAATCGTGCTGGTGGTGGCACTGGTGGTGGATGGCAGTAGCAATGATTTTTGTGGTCATGTATCCGCCATGGTTTTGGATCTATGGTTTTGGATGCGATGTTTGTCGCGATGGTGAGCCGCAACCAACCACCACCGACGAAGGCAATCCACACACAAACCACCGGAGGGCAAGAGCTATGCATGACGGCGCTGATATGATTACACACATCCAACAGCCTTTGGTTCTGGTGATGGCGATTTTGAGAATCTGATTTGTTGGTGGTGCTTGGGTGGCTATGGCGGCGATTTGTTGGATTTGGGGATGGCGGTTGTTTTGTTGGTGGTGGATTCTCGATGGCGAGTTTGTTGGATTTTGTTAGTGGCGATGGGGGTGATGGTGGTTTTGTTCGTGTGGGCTGTGATGTGTGATGTGGGTGAGATGGTGCGTTGTGGTGGCTCCGGCGACGGCTATGGCTTTATTGTGGTGGCTCCACTCTGGCGATGGTGTGGTAGTGGGGTGTGTGGTGTGGCAGTGTTGCTATAGGAGGGTGTGTGTGTGGTGTGGTGTGGCAGTGTGTGGGTGTGTGTGTGGCGGTGGTGTGATGGTTGTGGCGGTGGTTGTGGTGGTCATGGCGGTTTGGTTTGATGTTGTAACAAATAATTAGACCCGTGACCTAAAAATTGTGATTGTAACTCACAATTTGGAAGTCACAGTTGATCGTGGTGGTTTGGGTGGTCATGGCGATGGTTGCAGTGGTTTGGTTGATTTGTGACTCATAATTGAATACGTGACCTGAAAACTATGACTGTGAATTGTAAGTGTTGGTGGTGATCACAAATTATTTGATTGACTGTGATCATTAAATTGGTTAATCTGTGACTAATAAATAATATGTGACCAATGAAAAAGATAAATTGTGATCGAAAAATAATTGCTGGTGGTGGCACTGGTGGTGGATGGCAGTAGCAATGATTTTTGTGGTCATGTATCCGCCATGGTTTTGGATCTATGGTTTTGGATGCGATGTTTGTCGCGATGGTGAGCCGCAACCAACCACCACCGACGAAGGCAATCCACACACAAACCACCGGAGGGCAAGAGCTATGCATGACGGCGCTGATATGATTACACACATCCAACAGCCTTTGGTTCTGGTGATGGCGATTTTGAGAATCTGATTTGTTGGTGGTGCTTGGGTGGCTATGGCGGCGATTTGTTGGATTTGGGGATGGCGGTTGTTTTGTTGGTGGTGGATTCTCGATGGCGAGTTTGTTGGATTTTGTTAGTGGCGATGGGGGTGATGGTGGTTTTGTTCGTGTGGGCTGTGATGTGTGATGTGGGTGAGATGGTGCGTTGTGGTGGCTCCGGCGACGGCTATGGCTTTATTGTGGTGGCTCCACTCTGGCGATGGTGTGGTAGTGGGGTGTGTGGTGTGGCAGTGTTGCTATAGGAGGGTGTGTGTGTGGTGTGGTGTGGCAGTGTGTGGGTGTGTGTGTGGCGGTGGTGTGATGGTTGTGGCGGTGGTTGTGGTGGTCATGGCGGTTTGGTTTGATGTTGTAACAAATAATTAGACCCGTGACCTAAAAATTGTGATTGTAACTCACAATTTGGGAGTCACAGTTGATCATAGTTGTTTTGTGACTATGTCACACATTATTTTGTTAATTTGTGACTCATAATTGGATACGTGATCTGAAAATTGTGATTGTGACTCACAATTGGATACGTAATTTGAAAATTGTGACTATAAATCGTAAGTGTTGGTGGTAGTCACAAATTATTTGGTTGACTGTGACTATTAAATTGGTTGAGTTGTGACTAATAAATAATATGTGACCAATGAAAAAGATAAATTGTGATCGAAAAATAATGTGTGACCAATAAAAAAGATAAATTGTGATCGAAAAATAATGTATGACATAAAAAATTGTTAATCTGTGACTGATAATTTGATAATTTGTGACTATATAATTAGTCGTGACTTGTAATATTTGTGATTTGTGACCAATAAATAAATCGTGACTTATAAATTTTTCAATTTGTGACCGATGAACAAATTGTGACCTATAAAATTTTTTAATTGTGACCGTAAAATAAATTATGACATAAAATTTCTAATTTGTGACTAAAAAATAATAGGTGACGAATTAAATCTTTAATTTGTAACCAAATTATATAAATCTGTGACTTAAATATATTTTATTACTAAATTAATTAATTAATTAATTAAATTATAAATAATTTTTAATAAAATCTGATTTTAGAAATTTGAAACTTGTTTTCTTGTTTTTGAAATGTGCCATAATTAATCTCTTATTTATGAAATTTTCCCATTAAAAATTGGTGTGGTGGCCCACAATTATTCATGATTCATAAAAATAAATAAATAAATAAATAAAATAAAATAAAATAAAAGAAGAGTACTGCAGGACCGATTTCTCATTTCATTTTCTCCCAAACCCTGAAGAGTACTCTTGCCAGCGCGCCATCGTCGACCGGCCGGAGCAACCATCGCCAACCGGAGCACCCATCATCGGTTGGAGAGTCGGTAGTCACCTGACGAAGAAGAGGGGAAAACTTGAAAAAAGGAACTCATTTTTCTCCTATTAATGATTTTGTAAAGAAATTATTAAGGTATTATGAGAATTTTGAGACACCCAAGAGATTTTAATTTCTTTTCCTTTCAAGTTCTCCAAAGACAGGTAAGATCTTGTGATTCTTTATTAGCCACCTCCAGATGATCATATTTATTTATTAGGCTTTGTAGAAATTTTTCAATAACCTTTTAGGTTTTCAAAATTTCTATATTTGATGACATAGAATTTGAAATGGAACTCTAGTATACTGGAATCTTAGTTGGTTGATATATTTGGAAGGGTGAATCGTGTCTTTTTGTGTCTTATTCTTTAGGAGATTTGTATGTGCTTTAGATAATTGATTTTCATTTTCTGGTTGTTTGTATTCCTTCAAAAATATTTCATAAATAATTGATTTTCATTTTCTGGTTGTTTGTATTCCTTCAAAAATATTTCATAAATAATGAGATTCAAGACACAATTCATTATATTAATTTAGTAGTAAAAAACTTCTCCATTAAAACGAGTCATGATAGAAACAAGATTATTGTTTGACATTATTTATCTTTTCTTGGCTCTGATAGTATTTAGAAGGAAAGAAGGCTTGGTAGATATATTATTATTATTATTATTATTATTATTATTATTATTATTATTATTATTATTATTATTATAAATTGCCTTTGCAAAATAATAAAGATTTTGGTAAATCAATGTGCATGTTCTATCTTTAAGAAGTCTCCTCCAATTACTAAGTCAAGCCTTTGTTTGTCGCGATTTAGGCTAAGCCTTTGTTTGTCGCGATTCACTATGGTTTGCAAACTGCATTGAATCGTGACCAATCCAGTTTGTTCCAGACCAACCCGTTACGCTGTTTTAATGTTATTATTATTATCTTTTTTGTGTAAGATCATCAACTTTTCACCATTTCTCCTTCAAACCCAATGATATATACCAATCTTCTCTTGTATTTTTCTTGTTCAATACTGCTTAACTAAACAATTTGTTGGGACGAATGATTCTATTGAGTTTGAACCTTAATTTTAAATTACCATGTTTCGATGTTCAATTGATGTTTGTAGATTGTTTTTACTTCTTCTATCATGCTTTGAATTTTTTATCACTAATTCATTGATTTGTGAACGATAACGAGCCAAGGGGTAAGTTATTTATTTAGTCTTTACAGTATAAAGATGGAAATTTAGGTAGAAGGTAAATATATGCTTGTACTAATTTTGTGATTATTAATTGGATTTTTGGTGATTGAGTATTCTTTATTAAGACTTATCTTGATACAGTAGAGATATAGTGAATTAACTCAATTGAGTAGAATTCATTTGAATTTGGGAGTGATAAATTAATTAATTTAGAAGAATTTGAACATATGCACATAATTAATTTTTATTGAAAATTGATGATTGAGATGACTGACTTCACACTGGTTATACGTTTTTTATTCCCATCGTAAAATGCCCGGAAGGAACTCCGAAATCTGTCATAGTTGTAGAGCTAAGGATCATTTGTTTGTCGAATGCAAAAAGAAACGCCCTTACCCGCGATGTAAGTATGAATTTGAAAAAATGTTTTGTGGTGGAGAAGGAAAATCACAATAAAGGGAAACTATTCCTTTGTTGCAGCCGGAATTGTGGATTTTGGGAGTGGGTCGTGAAAGAAGACTCAAGCGGTCAATGTAGTCGTGATAGCGCAACATTCCCTAACCCCGTGATGAATGACACTGATGAAGAAATGTCCCGCATGTTCAAATCTTGGGTAAGGATAAGTGACGAAGAGGAGCTTCAGATTTTGGTTAATGTGAGCATCAAGAAGGAGAAAATAGTTGCAAATGTGGACGCTAAAGGGAAGCGGCCGACTTGACTTGAAGATACTTATCGAAGTGGCTAGCCTAATTTTCTCAATTAAAACCGAATCAGCTTGTCCTTATTATTTGTGGAGGTTGAAAGTCTTGTATGTGATGAATGAAGTAAAGTAGTTGAGCTTTGTGGTGCGAGGTTGTATATCATGATAGCTTGGTATCAAAACAAGCATATTTTGTAGGCAAACATTTGTACTCTCGCGACTTACTTACAGTTTATGTATGGTACTTAATTTATTTAATACCTTTCCATTCGAATTGTTTATGTATTCCAAGTTCACAAGCTTAAATGAAGACAAACATTGGCTGCCTATAATGTACGAAGCCCAGGTTCCCTATAATTTGGTGATGCGAACCCATGGCTATTGGCATGTCACTTGGTTCAAGTTCTTTTTCTTATGAAATTGCAAATCATTGTTCAAAAGTATTTTCTGTATGGGAAGATCTATTATATTTGAATGAATGTTCATCAATCCAGTTTATTCCCCTGCTTTGTAAGTCTTCAATACCAATTCAACTTTTCATTCTTTCACCAAAATAGCTAGAAAATCAAGAATTTTCATAGTCAGTAAATGTCGATAACAACGGTATAAATCGCTAAATTATTCATTAGCGCGAGTAAAGAGGGAACCAATCGTGTTACATATATCATCAGAAAGTACAGAGTATAACATATCTATGTCTAGATCTGTGGTCCTTCCCATCTTTTGTACAAAAACAGAAGGATCGATACAGAGTATAAAATTAAACAATCGAGAAAAGAAAAATAATGAATGATCATAGGCTGAATTTCTGCTTTACAAAAGAGCCTGATTTCAAGGCTCCCATACCTAAATAGCAAGAGAAGAAGGCCTCTCTCATGGCAACAGACCTGTTCAAACATCAATCAAATTGGCCAAAACAAAATTCTCAAGCCAGTATCCCAAACCTCGCAAAATTTGATCGGCCAATCAGGCGGTTCAATGTTTGACACAATTAATTCCAGGTTGTCCATTGAATTATCACAACAATTACCTGATACTAATACACTACGAGTAGTAATTGTCCAACATTTCAAAAAAATTCAGCCAACTTAAAAACTGTGAAGTTGCCAAAATAGGGAAAGTAGTAATTGCCTTAATACTAGGAAATGCCAAAATACATCTTCATTCGAGTGCTGTGAATTGAAACTCTTGATTTCAAAAAAATTCCAATCGCACAAACATAGCCCCCTTGCTATAGGCCGCCACTGTGATCCAATAAATTTTGATAGTAGTTCGCCGATGGTTGACCTACAATAGAATACCATAACAAATAGTTAATCATGTGTTCACAACAAAATGAATTTTAAAATCATCTACAACATTGGTTTATACCTTGTGAATTTTGCATGATACTAGCCACGGATGGAGAGACCACATTTCCAAAGGGTACACGTTGAGAAAGGGAGAACGGTGTGGGCATGGACAGTTGTGACAAAGATAATGGTGTTAACATGTCATTGGGCAAGTACGACGTCGGGGTCGGCATGGAATATTGTTGAGGGAACTGAAAGTACATTGCGTCATCCACCATATTCGTATTGTTATTTCTTGGTCGCATAGTAGTGGATGATGTCCCGCTAGACTGCATTCACAGATAATCGCTTAGATGTAAATTTAAACAATTGCAAATATAAAGCGCAGTTTTCGAGTATACCTTTGCTTTCTTTGATGCTATCTCCAATGGGCTTCTTTTTCTAAGCTTCATGGGCGCACCCTTTCGTCGAGCTACTTGTGGATCACGTATGCTTCCGCTTGCTAACTTTGACACGTCCGCACAATCATTGGACACTTGCGTGGTACGCGACAGTATGGGATTCCTACCACTACCAGATCTTGTGGTCATCATATCTTCACATTGCGATTTTATCCACTCCATTATTGCACGTGACCGCATTTCGTCGTCTGCAACAAGGTCTGCCACTTGTGCAAATCCCTTAGACATCTCTTCGTATCTTAATTATGCAGGAGTAGTCTCTAACCCTGCATAGTTTACTGGAACTCTCGTGTGTGCTCTACGAACGTCCCTCCTCCATCTCCGCAAAATATACCGATCTGGAATACATGTGACGTTGTTCAAGTCCAGAACCACTATTGTATGCCTACAAAGTATTCCTCTAAACTCAAACAAGTGGCAGCTACAAACAACTTCGCAATTATTTCTCACAAATGACACGACGCAATTTTTTCTCTTGCAACGACCACCATACATAATAGTCTCCCGTACATTATAAGTCGTCTTAGAAGATCCTTCTGATGTAGATATGACGTTATAGTAGATCTTACCCGTGAAATCTTCTTTAACTTCCCGAAATTTCGATATCGTGTAAACTGATCGAAACTGTTCTTCCATTTCGAACTGTGTTGCACACGGTATCATTTGAGAGAACGACTTGAAATCAGCTTGGAGTTCCTTCTCGACCTTATTCCTAAGAGCACTTTCGTACTGTTCGACGAATTGCTTCAACAATGTCTTCGAATGCACATATCCATCGAGGAACGCATTCATACTCTCGCTTCTCTGTGTTGTTGACATTCCTACCCAAAAAGTTATTTTCAAAAAACAAGGCACCCAACGCCCTCTATTCTCATATAATCCTGACAACCAATTATTTTGCTGCAAACTATAGGTGTTAATCATTGCCATCCAACCTTCTTCAAATTCTTGTTCCAACTGTGAATCATACACTAATTCATGTATAGCCCCAAATATCAAACCCTTATCCACGTGGTATCCAAACTTTTCCAGGAGCTTCTTCAAAATATGCCACAAACACCATCTATGCTTCGTCTTCGGGAAGACAATCTCAATTGCATTTTGCATGGCTCTATCCTGATCGGTAATTATGGCCTGTGGAGCTTCACCATACATACACTGAAGCCATGTTCTGAACAACCATACGAAGGTCTCAGTGTCCTCATTCGACAGTAACCCACAACCAAGTAATGTTGACTGTCCGTGATGATTGACGCCAACAAAGGGGGCGAATGGCAAGTCATACTTATTAGTAAGATATGTGGTATCAAAAGTAACCACATCATCAAACTCCTTGTACACTAGCCTACATCGATTATCTGCCCAGAGTACATTTCTTAGTCATGAATCATCGTCCAAATCCATACTGAAATAAAATCCCGAACATTGAGCTTGCATTCTTGAAAAGTATGATTGTATTGCTACAGCGTCGCCCTCTCCAAGTCGTAATTGCCTAACTCGTTCGACATAGTTCCAACAATCTTTTTCAATGCAAGTCATGTTCTCATATCCACCGGCTTCTACAACTGCGAAATTGTAACTCTTATGCAATGGAATCCGTGCTAAATCATTCACTTCAAGCTTCTTTTTCACATGTGCAGTCAAAGTTCGGTTGCATCGATATAACCTGAACTTAGATGGACTTGTCTCATGATTGTACTCTAGGTGGACCGCATTAATTCTCCAATTTCCCAGGATATCTAAAGATGCAGCTATCCTTGCTTTACAACCCATCTTAACTGTTGGTTGCGGCTTCAGTGAACTACTAGTATTACCATTTAATCGTCCTTCACGACTACATGTTAACGTTAGGTATCTCAATACTCCATCCTCCCCCTTCTTTGAATTCCTTTTTTTCACGGGAAAACCAACGGCATAAGCATATTTTTTTGTAGAAGTTATACATATCTTCTTCATGCTTAAATAGCATACCCACCTCAGGCACTTGTAACCCATCCCCCCTGATGTTTCGTCTTCGACTACATTCACAAACTCCGTAATATTCTCAGTATCGGATTCCATCAAAACATCAATAGGCTCATCTTCTACGTCTTCCATACTTTATTTTGCTGCAAAAATAAAAAGGGTCATTACAACAGTATTTGACAAGAACCATAAAAATTTGAAGGACAAATCCCAAGTCGGCTCTCTATCCCCATAAAAATTTGAAAGATTTCTCTGCATTTTTTATTATATAGAATCCTATTTCCTGCCCAATAAAACCTAATCAAAATTTCCCTTCAATTCAATGAATATCAGATTCAATTGAATTACAATTAGAATATAAAATCATTGACTATAATAAATGTAAAGAATACATAAATGAAATGATTGATTACATTTTTCTTTTGGAAAAACACGAAAATTTTACCCAGAACCCCAACACACGTAGATATCATTCAAGAAAATATTCCATTCAACTGATATATAATTTAATAGAATAAAGAAACTATTTTATTCAATTCAGGTAAATCATTTAATGGAGTAACTGAAGAAACAATGGATTGAACATGATGTATGCAAACATATACGCACAAATTCATCCCTGGTTGAGTAGCGGGATTGCTTTTTATTATGTTGTAATCATTCTATTCCAGATTATTGTTCTATAAGGGCAAAGCACTTTTTCACCTTTTTACACAGATCCTTGTAATTTTTTGAATTGAAACTTCAACACCCCAGATAACTTAAAATTATCCATATTTTATTATTTTAACATTTCAAGAAAAAATTTCCCTCAACTTTTTAATGCTGAATTCTATTCCCATCTCTTTTAAAGAATGATGAACTGGCCTGATAATAGGAATTTGTTTGAAAACTACAAAAAAAAACACAGCTATACCGAAGAACGGTGGTCACAAGTAGCATACAGCCAATGCATATTTATGAATAAAAGTATTATATATTTGCATATAGAAGGTGGCCTAGCTGCTAATTCTATGGCACACCGACTTTGAAATATATAGAGAGATAAACAATAGAATACAAACCAAAATCACAAAAGCTTTATTCACGTTTCTTGATTAATAAACAAGAATCAAGTCCCGAATTTCTCCTAAAACCATGACCGATCATGAGACTGAAACAAGAAAAAGAGTTCGCAAATATGTTCACGCTCATACTGTGCGTTTGAGTTTAAACTACTAAAAGGACTTAACTCCTTACCGGTGAAGATGCTCCGGTCAAAGATAGGTGCTCCGGTCGGCGATGGGTGCGGTAGTGGGAGGGAGGGAGGGTTCACAACTTATGTTTCCCGCTTTTGCTTTCTCGTACTGTGGGAGCTGAGATGATCGGAGATGGAAGGATTTACCGGTGATGATGCTCCGATCGATGATGTGTGCTCTGCTCGGCGATGGGTGCGGTGGCGGGAGGGTTCGTAGGTTTCCCGCTTTTGCTTCCTCATACTCTGGTCATCCCCCTTTTGTTTAGTTTCAAGTTTTGTTTTTTTTTTTTTGGTTTTTTTTAAATGTAAAATAAGTGCCACGTCAGCAAAAATTCAAATCCCTGTTTTTATCCCTATTTTCATCCGTAGTTGGTTAGCAATATTCATTGATAAGAAAGGGTTGGAGAGTTGGACAGAGAAATGGATAGAGAAGATTGTTCTAGGTGGAAATTACACCCAATCAAAAAATTTTAAATTCAACTTAAAAAATCAAATTTAAAGTTTTTTATACGAAAATTAGATAATAATATACTATAAATATTAATAATAATATTACAAAAATTAAATTATTTTACATATCCACCTCACTACTATTTACCATACCCAAATCCAAATTATTTCCCAACCTATTCTCTCTCAATAGCACGCCATCCCTCCATTCTCTTTTCCTTACCCATCTCTCTCTACCTTTCCCCTCAAAAAACTCAACAGGCATTGCATTGTCATACCCTACTACCCTCAGCTGCTATGTCGCCACCATGCCTACCACAATGGGTATACCGTCAATCTGAGAGCAGCATTAACATGAAGGCTTAAACCATAGCACAATTTAAGAGGCATCGGCCATAGCATGATATGACTTTGACAATGTCATCCCCGTGTTTGAAGCTTTGAGAGTGATATCGTCGTCCCAGCAACACGACGTAGTAGCTTTGGCTCTAATTAGAACCGATGAGTTCAAATGACGATGGGTTTAAATGGTACAGTGTTGTAGTGGTGGTTTTGTGGTTGCAATGTAGTGTGGTTGGTGGTTGCAATGTGGTTAATCAATTGGTGGTTGTTGTGATTTGTAGTGGTGTGGTTGGTGGTGGTGGTTTTGTGGTTGTGATGCAGTATGGTTGATGTTTACGGTGCAATGTTGTTGGTTGGTTTGTGGTTGCTGTGTTTTGTGGTGGTGTGGTTTTTGCATTGCTGTATTGTGTGGTGGTTGCAATTGGTGTTGTGTGTTGCTATGGTATGTGTTGGTAGTGGTTGTTGCGATCGTGGTCGTGGTCATGGGTGGGATGGGGATTTTGTGATCAATTATTTAATTGATTTGTGCGATCAAATAATTGTGATTGTGACTCACAATTTATTAACTATTGATCAATTAATTTGATAATTTGTGACTGTTAAATAATTTGTAACTTATAAAATTTGTGATTTGTAATCGATAACTAAATTATGATCTAACAATTTTTTTATTTAGTGACGAATGAATAAATTGTGATGTATAATATTTTTGATTTGTGATCGGGAAGTAATTTGTGATCTATAATTTTTTTTATTTTGAATGATTAATAATTTGTGACCAATTAATTCGATAATTTATGATCATATTGTACAAAATTGTGCCTTAATATATTTAATTGATAAAATATATTTTTAATTAATTATCTCAAAAATGAATTTTAACTAATATCCTATTTTTTGAAATTTTAAACATTGTTTCTTAATTTTGAAATGGACAATACTTAATTTCTTAGATATGAAATTTCCCCTTGATTTTTTTGGGCCAAAAATGAAAATTGGATTTTTTTTTTCCAGTTATTGGGCAATCTTACGCTTTTCTCCACGTTACACTACAAATATATGTTTTTTTCCATTTTAGTTAAATAGTACTATAACACTAGTCTATGTGACATTAAATAATATGCTTAATGAAATGTAGAAGTAATTCATTTAATTATACATCTCATTTAATATAACCTAAATTAGTGTTTTAACACCTGTGGTATTAATAGCATTACTCATTTCAATTACGAGGGGATATATGGACTACAAAACCGCACAAATAGATTAAGTCAAACCAAATCGATAATTTAAGTATGGGCCGGTTTGTTTAAAGGAATGCTCTTGGTTGGTTCAACTTGCTGGTTGTTTTGTCAAAACCTGACCAACCCAACTTAACTCGAACAAAACAAATTAAATAAAAGATTGATATTATATTTTTGTTTTAAAGAGAGGAGATAATTAATATAATATTCGATATCTATAATTATGTTTCATCTCATTTTTTAGGTTTGAAGGGCCAGACAACTAAGGTTCAAATATTTTAATAAGTGGAAATTACATCCACTCATACGTTTTAATTTCATAATTCAAAAATAAGATTTATAAGTTTTTTATTCAAAATTAGATATTAATTTAAATTTTTAATATTGATAATTATATATACAAAATTAAATTATCATACATGTCCATCCCATCCCATCTAATCTAATCCAACCACCCATCCAAAGCCCTGGTCATTTTCCTACTCTCTCTATTCTCTAGCTTCATTCTTCTCTCTCCATGGTAACTATTGGAATTCGTTCCCGAAGACCATGTAGCAACTCACATCGTCAATAATGTCGACATATGGGGAAGTTTGTGGGGGGGGGGGAATGATAGGTTGTTGAAGGCCATGCAACTACTCATGGTATCGATGATGACACGATCTGGGGAAATGTTGACATTTATTGCAGTGGCAAAGACGAGTATCTGGGAAAATCTGCGTCGCATTGTGCACAGGTACGTCGTCGTAGTGACACTATAAAAACGGCCATTGTGCACTGCACACGATGAATGATGGGATCTAAGGACATTTGGGTCGCGATCTAGTGCCAGAGTTTTTGGGTTGTATTTTGTTGGTTGTGTTTGCAGTTGATGGTGGTGGTTGGGGTTGTGTTGATGTTGGCAGTGCTCATGAGATGGTGGCTATGTCGGCGGTGCAAGTGAGGTTGTGACGGTGCTAATTATTTAATCTTGACCATATTTCATTGTCATTTCACAAATTTAATGACCGTTGATAAATGAACTTAAATTTAAATAGTAAAATGTGAAATAACAATATATGAAATTTTTTTTTAAATAGGTACAAAAAGATAGAGTTAAATGTTCGATTAGCCTTTGAACTTTTATACATGTCACGGCTTATTCACTATCCTTTCACTCATATCCCATTTGCCATTCAACTTTACTCCATCTAACTCCGTTGGCCACAAGATGAAAATCGTTAGTAAACTTGCCTGTGTAGCTAATGGTAATGTGTCGTGGCAAGTTAAATAGTAACTCAAGTGCCATGTCGACACCAAATAAGCAATGCTAAACATGCCTTTACTTTGGAAACAAAATAAAACACGCCTTTCCAAATTCCAATATTCAAAGTACTTTACCGTTGCTACTCTTTGCAATTGAAACGAGATCCCCAAAAATCAAGGTCAAACCTAGGCGAACCTAGCAATTTTTGCCCCAGAAATTCGATCCACATCTACCATTGTCAGAACCCAAGGAAGAATACGGTACTAATTTAGCTATTTGGGTAAGTTCTTGACAATAGGTTTCATTTTACAATGTAATTAATTGGATTGCAAAAGGGAAGGCAAAATGCTTCGAAAATCCTTTATCAAAATCCTTGTTTTGAGCATTGCAAGACTAGATTGGCATCTCCTTTCGTCGAGGAACCCAGTTTGGCTGTTTGAAAGAAAAATAAGTGTTTTTTTTTCTGATTCCTTTAATAATTTAGAAAAATTCTATTACCTATACGTACGAGGCAATTAGTATGAATAAGAGTGGAGTTCACAATATGAATCCCTAATTGCTCAGTGATAGCTGCATAGCTGGTAGTTATTTCACAATATGAGTCCATATTTGCTTTGTGATGAACTGGTATATTCCCTATTCAATGTGTATTCTCAATTCAATTGAAATGATGCGATTTTGTGTTTTTTTACTTCCATTAAAGCAACGATGCCCAAATTGTGGGTTGAGGTTCGCGAAATGCACAGAGGTGGAGAAGAACACAAAAAATGTAGGGTGGTTATGCTTATGTTGTACTAGAGATTGTTCTTCGATTGGAATGCTACTTCATCATCAAGAAAAAAACCATTACAATTTAAAGGTGAGTGCAATGGGCAATCGAGGGGTGTTTGTTCAAGTAAATCTGCGCCTAGATATCTCGTGCATGTTGAAGACATGTGCTCAAATAACTAGAGAAAAAGACTTGGAGATATCTTTGAACATAATTATCCGCAAGGGAAAAGGATCCACAGAGGAGAACAGGAAAAAGAGAGGGAAAAGAAACATTAATGTACTCCGACTACATAATGTGATAAAAGACTCGTTTGTATTTTTTATGTTTGTGTAATCGACACTATCTTCAGTTTAAAGTGTGTTTGTTGTATGTTTGAATGTAATGAACTTTGTTGATGTCAACTAAATTTATTTACTATTTTTTGGTACATAATTTCCATTGAACCGTGTTTTAACAAATTCAGAGTTCTCATGTCAATTTGTCCACTACCATTCGTCTACTACCTGAAGATTGTCAAGTGACATAATTAGAACATAAAGACATAGCAATCCGATTTTTAAATGATGTGAATCCTGTTGTTGCTTTGTTTGATCATTTTCATTGCATATATGGCCATTCTAGTTTCATTTGTTAAATGCATATACTGCAACCGGTGGATTAATGCAATGGTTAATAAAATATTTTCTCTTGAAATCGATAATAAGTGGATGCACACAAATTTCATGGTCTTGTTAAGCAGTCTATGTGAATGAAAAATAGTGGATGAAATTGTTGTCAATTTACCTTCAAGAGGTCTCTCCATGTTCACCTTTCCTTGATTCAATTGATTCAAAAAATTCACCTTCAAGAGGTCCCTCCATGTGCCAATTCAAAAGCAAAACATGTTGAAATTGATCAAACCCTTCCTTAATTCAACTAATTCGAATAACTCCTCTATTGTATGTTATTATAGAATTGAAGGGTTAGGGTTCAACCAAGAATCAGTCCGCAAGAGATTTGGGTTTTTTGTATTTGGGTTAATCTATTCATTTTTGTGGTTGAAAGATTGGAAAGGCGTGTTTTATTTTGTTTCCAAAGTAAAGGCATGTTTGGCATTGCTTCTCTGGCGTCGACATGGCACTTGAGTTACTATTTGATTTGCTACGTCACATTACCGTCAGCAACATAGTCAAGTTTACTAACTGTTTTCATCCGGTGGCCAACGGAGATAGATGGAGTAAAGTTGAATGGCTAATGCAATAAGTTTGAAAGGATAGTGAGTAAGCTGTGACATGTATCAAAGTTCAATGGCTAATCAAACATTTAACTCCAAAAAAATTGCATGCAAATGTATGTTGTCAACAACACAAAAACGACAAAGTACAAACACTATTCTAAAAAGAAAAGACAACATGCAGAGGAATGTTATCAAAAATATTTTTAATAAAAATGGCAACGTGCATAAACTGTTGTAAAAAGAAAAGATAATGTTAATAAAAACATTTTTAATAAATATGACAACATATACAGAAACATTTGAATGTTGTGCAATGACGACATGTCTTTTGTATCACATGTCAATGTGTGTTGCTGAAACTCATATGTACATTGTTAAACAAGTAATGACAACACCTTTCTTTTTATCTTTTGTGATGAACATCACACTTGTCAAAGTCGTTTACTTTTCGACAATATCAATGACACAAGAAAACCCTATTTGCAGTGTATTCTACCTGTTGACAAAAGTCATTTTTCTCTAGTGACAATAAAATATATACTTATCATAAGAAAATATTACAGCATTTTTATCACACATTGTAAAACTAGGTTCTCGAAAATATAGTATAAAAGATGAAAATATTGAATAACTAGTGGAGAGACACTCAAGAGATTTGCTTAAACGAAGCCACCTAGAAAGAGTGCTTAATAATTCACTAATAGAGCCCTCTTGCTCTAAAGATGGACAAGATAAGCAATTTGAAAATAAAAATAAATTGAATTCTAGACGATAAATTCTTAACAATAATCTCCAAACTCCTCAACAAATGCCTTCAATTTCTTAGTGGGAGAATTTTCCTCCCGTGTTTTTCTCCTTCTTCTATATTTGTTCCAATGCACCTCTCGATCCCATCACTCTCAACTGTCCAATCTTAGTTTCACCATTAAGGTGTCCTTCTTGTATCATCTTTGCATTAGTCCCTTGATTTGCCCCGATAAAAATGCCACCATGGAAACATTACATGCCATTCACTCATACGTCAAATTTCATTCACAATGAATCAAGAAACTGTAGGAAAAATAATTATCGTAAAACAACTGGATCTTTCGTGTTGAATCATCAAGAAATTTAAGAACTATTGCGAAAGTGTACCTAAATCAGACATAGTTAATACAATAGTTGAATCTTGCGGTTTAGTCTTCCAAATCAACATGCAGCCCTTAATTTTCTTTGGTGAGGGGAGGCAGAACAGAATGAGCAATACGTGTGATCTGAGGACCACAACTGTATTTATATATTGACGCCCTTTGACCTAATTCGGCCCATCATAGAATTAGGAACCTGGGCCCAATTTCTACACATAAAAAATCCACACTTTTATTGGATGTATTAAAACCCAAAATACTGGAACCTTATTAGATCACTTTTAAACGAGCTTAACCAAATTTGATGTTTTTAATTTAATACACAATAATTTACACATATAAGCCCACATGATCGTTTAAAATTCCTTAAAATCTCCTACTTAGACTATATGTGTCACCTTATAATTGTGTATTAAATATAACCTTATGAATACTTAGAATTTTGCTATCATTACCGAATGCATCCCCAAACAATTCGGTCCATCAATTATATCAACATAGGAAAAAGAAGATTTTGTTACTTTCATCATAACTAAATCCATCAATGGTCACGTATATCGATATAACTAAATGATATGGATCAAGCATGAATGTGTAGCATGGAAATTACACGTGATGCAATATGTAACATGCCATTTCCAATTTGTCCACCTTAATACCTTACTGATTTTCAAACTAGTTCAGAGATAGTAAATCAAAAACCTTTATAACTGAAAATAACTTTAACCATAAACCATATTCAAAATAAAAATTCATGTGTCTAGTATAAAAAGTAAAAATACAAACTCCCACTGAAACTAAACATCCTCAAGAGACATTACACCCATATGAGGAGTGTACTCATGAAAGACCTTGGGTATCAATCCCTTAGTAAGCAAATTCACAATCATGGAGTTTGTCCCAATATACTTTATTGACACATGTCCACTCTAAACTCTTTATTTAATAGCCAGAAACTTGATCTCTATATGTTTTAATTTCGTTGAGCTCTTGCTGTTATTGAAATACAGTGCTGCTGATTTATAGTTACAAAATAACTTGAACGGTCTTTCTATATGTCCACAATTCGCAACCTAGTAACAAAATTTCAGAACCATATTCCATGATTTGATGCCTCATAACACGCTATAGACTCCGCTGTCATGATGAAAGTAGCAACGAGTGTCTGCTTAGCACTCTTTCAGGAAATAGCACCTCTAGGAAGCAGGTAAATATAGCCTGAAATGGATCTCCTACTATCTAGGCATCCCGTGAAATCGAAATCAGAGCATGTAGTCTTTTGTTCTTTGTAAATACTACATGACCAGTTTGGTTGTTTTCCAATGATCCATTCTCGAGTTACTTAAATATCTCTCTAATATCCCAACAACGTACGCTATATCCGGATGCGTACAAACCTAAACATACATCACACTCCCTAAAGTTGAGGAATAAGGAATATTCTGCATTTATTTAATTTTCAAGTCATTACTAAGGCACTGACTTAGACTGAACTTATCACCTTTAGCCATAGGGGTGCCACCTGGTTTACAATCTTCCATACCATATCTTTTAAATACCTTTTCGATATAACTCTTTTGTGATAATCCAAGAATACACCGAAAGCAATCTTGGTATATCTGAACTCCTAATACAAAAGAAGCATCGCCAAGATCTTTCATCTCAAAATTCTTTACTAGAAATCTCTTGATTTCGTGCAATAAGTATATATTGTTGTTGGCAAACAATAAGTCATCTACCAAAAAAATATACTTACTTCTACTGACTTATTGTATATACAATCATCGACCAAATTCATCTCAAAATAAAATGAGATTATCACTTGATGAAACTTGTAAGACCATTGACGAGACGCCTGTTTGAGTCCATAGATGGATTTCTTTAGCTTACAAAATCATTTGCTTTGCATCATCCGATACGAAGTTTTTGTTTCATCAATGTCACCATTAAGAAATGCTTTCTTAACATCCATCTGATATAACACAAGATTGAAATGTGCTACCAATGCCATTATAATCCTGAAAGAGTCTTTCAAAAAAATCGAAAAGAAAGTTTCTATATAATTGATGCTTTCTTTCTGTGTAAAACCATTTGCAACAAGACAAGCCTTATACTACTCTACGTCACCCTTCGAACCCCTCTTGGTCTTAAATATCCATTTGCAACCAATGGGTTTCACACCTTCAAACAATGGAACAAGGTCCCACACGTCACTGTCCTTCATGGACTTTATCTTTTCATTCATGGCATCGAGCCACTTTTGAGAGTTAGAACTTTCCATGGCTTGATGGAAGTTGATCGGATCATCTTTCTCCATTCCAATGTCAACTTCATGTTTATGGAGAAATATGATGTAATTATCTGAAACCTCACTTCTTCTCTCTCTAGTGAATTTTCTTAATGGCATTGGTTCTTGAAAAATCGTCTATGAATGTTATAAAATATTGTTGACCATTCCAAGAACTCGTAGAGAATGGTCCACAAATGTTCGTATGTACAAGTTCTAAGAGGTTGAATGTCCTGTTGGCTTGAAATTTCCTCTTATTGGTTTGTTTTCCCTTTATACAATTAGCAACAGAACCTGAAACTGAATTAGAGAGCGATTAATTGGAATTGCTCACATGAATATTCTTAATATGCAAATAATAATAATCTCAAATAATGGTAGAGACCATCACAAGATACCTAGCATAACATCAATATCTAGTCTTGGACAAAATATTGACTTATAAGTAGTACTATTGGCATAGTGATCAAACATTGATGATAAAATAATATGTCAACCAATAAACCTTTCTTTGGACCAATTTACAAATCACACATTAAACCAAATAATCACCACATGTTTATCACCACAGGTGCACGCACAATTCGCCTAAATATTGACCTTCCTTTGAGCCGATCAATATTCACATGAACAATGCATACACAAACACATTTTATTATTCTAAGTTAATTGATTTCCATAAGAGAGGTTGCTTTTGCAACATGTTGTTTTAATTAATTCACCTTCGAATATTATATTTCTCGAGAGAGTTCTTAGTACCAAAATTTGAGAAAGAAAACCACCAATTTTGCATATTATATTTAGTTTTAAGCTTTAGGGACTTAAGGGTTAATAATTCAAAATCTTAGGGGCAAAAAATTAACAAGTGTAAAACTTTAAGGTTCAATTTGAACAAAATTGAAACTTTAAGGGCTTTAATTACAAAATTCAGAACTTTAATGACCCAAATTAATAATTTTTAAACTTTAAGGACTGAACTATTGAACCCAAAACTTAAATGTCCAATTTGGATGGACTTTAAAATATTAGGGACATAAATCTTAAAATTAAAACTCTGACCATAATTGCAAGCAGGGGCCTCAAGTTATTCAATTTGCACGAGAGACCCTTGCGCCCTAAATCACCCAAACTGGAAAAATTATTCTAAAAATATTTTCTTCTCAAGAACCTATGCGACGTCGGGCATCGGAGTTGGGTCGGGAGCGTCGGCATGGACTGCCTCCCGTTTGGCCGCCGGTGGAAACTTTTTTTTTCTAAACTTCAAAAAATTTGCAATCTTAAAAAAAAAAGTGTAATCGAAAATTTCTCAACTATTAATCTGAATTATGGAAGAAAATAAGAATAAGTGCATGTTTGGGTGACATTTTGGCTTCATTTTAATGAGAAATTCGACTGTTTGGTCCACTGGCTGTCTGACACTGAACACTGTAACAAATTGTACCAAGACATTAACTTCCCTCATTTGCCCTTGTTGTGCTTTCCCAAATCACAGCCCGTCCAAAGTGACTTTCAATTCCAATTCCACTCCAGCAACCCCATTCTCCCCTGTAATTGCAAGTGTTACGCACACCTATCGGTCATAAACTCTTAGTCGGCGTCGAAAACAAGTTAATAGGGACGTTCGAGTCTGCAACGTGCATTCATTATCTTGGGTTCTTTTGGAGTGTCTTCAACGATTTTTACACCGTGAAAGTGCTGTCGCCGACAGATATCTGCAACAAACCCCATGGATCCACATTCCAGTGAGGTAAGCGTACAAGTTAGCACACAATACGGTCTAGATTTCTTACTTCTTTATTCTCACCACATGGTCCTTGTTTCCCGTAGACCAGTAATGGTGCACAGCATGCGCCGTTCAACCCACTCAGAGCTACAAACGAGACACCATCGAGAAGAAACACGAGATGGAAGCCGACCGAAAGAATGACATTCATAGCTGGTTGTGAAACAGCTATTGCCGAAGGCCATCGGCATGCAGGTGTTTCACCAAACAGGATTGGGATCGTGTGGTCTCGTTATTCAATTCGTTGTCTGGCCACAATTGGACAAAACAACAAATCCGCAACCACTGAGACGCCATGCATCACGACCACAAGCGCCTAAGTTCCAGCGGGATCGAATACGATGATTCAACGGGCTGGGTTGCAGCATCCGAGGAATGGTGGGCGAGAAAAATTAGGGTAAGGCTCCGACTTTTCATCTTGCAGCATATGTTCCGTTTTCACCTTTCGCTACAAGTATGGGTTAGTAATGTTTTTAGAGTTCATGTTGTTATGAACTAGTTGGAAAAAATGGAAAAGAATCCCCAACGATATACAATGCGTGAAACATGCCATATCCTTCTATGATTGGTAGTTAATCTGTTGATATGGTCCAGGCTTTTTTGAACAATACGTGGCTTCCGAGTTGCATTTTGATATGTCGCAGTGGGCAATATGGATGTTATGTTAATTTTTTGTTACAAAAATTTGGTCTCATAGTTTGATTGAGTTCTTTATACCATTTTTGGTCTTCAAATTGTTATTTGTCAAACACAATTACAGAAAAACTAATCTTAAAATTTAATAGATGACAATTTCCCTTCATATTTGAGAGTGACCGAACTGATGAATGAAAGGGCTGAAATAATGAATGCTATCAACTTGCTTAGAAATTGTCTTTGCTCCAAAAGATTACAGTGGTTGGGTAAACTCTTCAACGAGGTTGTTACTGAAGATAGCACAGGCCATCGTAGCATTGAGGGCCATAGAAGAATCTGGGCAACCCAAAACTATTTTCTTCATTGCACTCTCCATTGCATCACTACACATTATGAGAATCTGATTCCATCTATGATTACGATGTTTTAGCGATGTGGTGGTTCTTGACAACTCTTCTGTGTAAAACAAAAAAAAACCTGGCAGATCTTGAACAAAACAATTCTCATTTTCAGATTTCAACTAACCATTGATTGCATTCTCACAACTTTACTGAAACTACATAGATGCACGGATTTTGATTTCGAGGGAAATTACTGAAACAAAGTCATGCCAAATTTTGCTAATTACTGGATTTCTTCATGACAAAAAAGAGCATGGATGCATGCATCTGTATGTGTTTGTGACATTTTCAATCCCCATGTTGTTCGAACCTAATATTGTCCTGTGTATTTGTTAATGCGGGAGAACAAAGAATATAAGGGTTTTAAGGACAAAGACGTTAGCGAGATCTACAACCGCTAACGACAACTTTTTGGTGACAGCTATGATGGCGACAAGTATGCAACGACCCCAAGCTAGTTTTGTAAAATGGGGTTCGCTGTATTTCAGGCAGAGGATCACTTGGATGCCATTCCTGTTGACAGAGAGGGCAGCGGTTCGAGTGATGAGGGGGATGATACAACAGGTACCGCAAGTATGAACACTTCCGACACTAGAAGCGACGAGAAGCGATCGTCATCTACTAAGGGCCGTAAGGGAAAGCAGAAGAAAATTTCTGCTCGTGAGTTGTCCTACTCCGTGGATTGAGCTACCAGTGCTGCTGAGGAAGTAGTCGCGAAGCTCAATAACATCGTCAATCCGATCAAGAACGCGAGGGCCGCAACAATTGAGGAGTTGCTCGCAGCGAGAAGGCTACATCGCCGTTCCCCTCTTTACTTCTATGCTTGCACAATTATGATGCAGAAGTACTGAGGGACATGCTAGCGTTATGAAGGATGCAGATGAGAAGTTTGAATGGATCGAGTGGCAATTTAATGAGCGTACTAATAAACTTCACCGAACGTTGCCATCCGCTGATTACTCTATGTAATAGTGCAGTTCTCTCTCCATTTGTGACATTTCATGTTTCGTGTACTTTTTCCCGTTCATGCGGACGTGTTGGACACTTATGGGTGACTAGTAATTTCATTTCCGTACAATTTATCACATGTTGATTACTATTGCATACGTACTTCATGTTGAATAGCATCGAGGGTTGAAGGGAATCTTGCTGCCCCTACTATAACTACTTTCTTCCTACTAATCCTTGCAGTGCTTTTTTTTTCTTTGTACAAACATTTAACCCACTTGTTGGGCAGAGGTGAGCAAGTACCGTTGTGAACTCCTCTATATAATAGGCATTGGACCGTGAAGCCAGTAACTTTATTACCATAATGAGCTTCGAGTGCGTGCTACAGCCGGTCTCCAACTCTGATGACAAGCTCGATGAGGAAGAGTTGTTCTACCGTCTGGCAGATGACGTCACAACATGGGTCACATTTTTAGCTGTTGTCGGGACCGATTCGAGGACCTATTATCGTGCATAGCGGGATCGTGTTCAATGATTTCCATTCGCCAGAAATGGGCATATGTTCATGATGGAGGCTATGAGCGAGAATGGTAAGACATGCTTTTAGGAATTTTGAATGTACCCACCGATGTTGCGACACTTCGTACATGTTTTGCAAGATGAATATGGCTTGACTAGTAGCCAACAGGTGGATATCTATGAGAAAGTTGGTATGTTCTTGTGCATACTTGCACACGGCAAAGGATATTGACAGGTGACAATAATATTCAACCATTCTTTGTAGACCTTTTGTTTATTTTTCAAGGAGGTGCTAAGTCCTTTCGTGACGCTCTCACAACATGTCATAAGATCGACCTCGAATTACAACGATAGTGTCAAGCCACACAGGCCGAACCTAAACAAGCATCCACTATTTCAGGATTGCATTGGGGCTATTGATGGAATACATGTGAGAGCTGTACTACCGCGTCACGAACGTGTAAGCCTTTTCGACCCAAAATGTTTTGGCCGTATCTGATTTCAATTTGTGTTTCACATTCGTGCTTGCTGGTTACACCGAAAACACGCATGATGCACGGATTCTAGCTTGTGCTATATACAGTCTGAAATTAAATTTTTCGCAACCAGCACTAAGAAAGTATTATTTGGTGGACTATGGTTTTACTCATCGCCCGGGGTATATGGCACCGTACAAAGGTTCGGATATACTTTATCACTTCCAACAGTTTCGCGACAAAAGAACGGGTTTGCACCGTAGGTTTCGAAATGCTCATGAGAAGTTCAATTTCAGACACTCTTCATGTAGAAACGTGATTGAACGTGCATTCGGTGTGTTAAAAAAGAGGTGGAAAATCCTCGATCGTATGCCGAGCTACTCATTCCGAACACAAATTGCAGTTGTCCTGACAACAATGGGTGTTCATAATTTCTTACGGCGTTCTAGAGTTATGGATGAGGCGTTCACGAGAGCAGAAGCAGATGAGGAAATAGCCGAGGTGGATCTACCCAGTGCTAAGGATGAAGTGTAGGCTGATATGAATGCGCTGGAGAAGCAACGAAGTGAGTGTGATAGACTTCGCGATTACATGGCACAGCAGCCGTGATGATCGCATTTGGGGACCTCATGGTCTCCACGTGTCTGTTGGGACTTATGGGAATGTACAAGTTCGAGATATTGTCTTCATCAAGTACGCGAGGTTGGCTTTGGTGTGTTTTGTGTCGGTACATAGGTTGAACGTCAAATTATTGGATATTTGCATTTGTATCATCAGTTGGGACTTCGGGCAATGCCCGTTGTACTGTCTTATATGTTCCCGAATAAAATGGAGCTTTATTTTTGTTTTTTTTTCTATTTTACACCGACAACGTACTTGAATTCGCGAGAGGGTGAATGTTGGTTAATAATTTTATTTTGCCCAAAAATTTGATTCGTGTACGCAACGATTTGGACATGAGTAATGGACACTTATGTTGTGGCAGGGTCTTAATGTGGAATATTGAAAGATTGGCAGCTTTTGACTATTAGGTGGCCCCACATGCTCACGTTTATTTCCTTGCACCCATTATTCAAAGAGGATGGGCAAAATTGGAAATATATCGATCTGTGGTCTGCCGAAATCTGATTCCAATTGCAGTACGAGGCCCACCACGTCGCCTTCAAAGGTCGAAAAATTCATTAAAATGAAGGAAAAATGTTGCCCAAACAGGCTCTAAATATGTCACAAAAGTTTTCAAATTCAACAAAATATAGATCCGAAATTGTTAAATTTGAAAACATTGAAAATATCACAAGAACCAAATAAATATTTTCAATGATTCAACATGAAAGTTGGCTCTAATACCATTTGTAGGAGAAATAGTTACCGTAAAACAACTGGATCTTTCATGTTGGATCGTTAAGAAATTCAAGAACTATAGTGGAAGCGTACCTGAATCAAATATGATTAATGTAATAGTTAAACCTTTTGGTTAAGACTTTCAAATCAACACGCAACCCTCAATTCTCTCTGTGATAGGAGGGTGAACAGAATGAGCAATACGTGTGATTTGGGGATCATAATCGTATTTATATATTGACGCTCTTTGACCTAATTTGGCTCATCGTAAAATTAATAACCTAGGGCCCGGTCTCTACACTTTAATTGAATGTGTTGACCCTAGAAAATGGTCGACATGTGTTGATGCGAGATGATATACACATGGACGAATTTTGTAGTATTTCTACTGTAAATATGAGTGTTTGCGGAAGAATGTGAATAGTGGACAACACAAGTATATTGTTCCACTCACTGTATTTTTTCAAGCTCTTTCAATTGATACAAGAATTTCCTATTTATAGTGATCAGGCCGACGTGATCACTGTAGGATTGGATCCACGTGGCCTAATCTACCGACCCTAACTATTACATCAACTCTGTCATCTATTAATTATATTGATGGACTTTTGATAAGAGGTCAGACATTCTATAAGCTATGCTGACATTCCTGACACTTATTAACTACGCAGATCATATCAGTCAACTCTGGAGATGCGTTTGTCCAACCCTCTTCTATTTGTCAATGATTTCGGATAGTAGAGTGGTTCGGCAGCAGAAGGCGAACCACCTCGGATCAACTTAGTACAACGACCTCAGCACTTCCTTTGACAGTTTCGGACATTAGTCCCTTCTGCACCAATTCTTAGGTGCTCGCCACGTGTATGCATATGAGGTCTTCACGTGGACCTTTTTGTATTGACTAGTAACAATAGTCCCCTAAGTCTATGTTCGATCATTTATGTGATATATAGAATTTGTAATTAATTCCAAAGTTTCTAAGAAAAAATTCCAAATGAAGAAATTCCTGATGGATGTCAATATCCCAAGTCTAATTTACCAACATCGATGTAGGAATTAGAATTTGTGAAAGGGTGGTGACGTTGAATTTTGAGCTTATAGTCCCCCAATTCAGTTTGGGGCTTTCGAGGGGGATCAACTGAGGTGCTTTCGTAGCAGAGCCGAAGTGCTTTAAGATGTAGGACAAGGTATCTTTGTGTTGTAGTGTCGCCGAGGTTGTAAGTGTCACATAGAAGGGTTGGGTAGAGTTAGCATGGGAATATGGGAAGGGTCTTGAGCATTGTGATATAATGATTAGTTGTCTTTGTTGTACATCTGAAATTGTGATGCTTGAGACGGTTTGGGTAGTTAGACCGTCTTTTATTATTTATTTACACAAGTTGCTATGTTGACGTTTAGTCTTCCTGAGGAGTGCGGTGCCCTCAATTTTCAAGGCATTGCCAGGTGTTTCAATCTGGGCCCTAAAGCTGAAGCGTCGATTTTATCGGGTGGCCTATAAATGCCTCCGATTTGGTCGGTCCAGATTCTTAAGATCTGATGTTAAAAAACGCATGTGTTTGCCTATAAAATGCTCATTCTTACTTGAACACTTATTTACTGGTGCAAATTGCTCTGTGATGTTTCTTTGCGATATGACAAGAAATTGTATTCCTGCTTGGTGGATCTCGAGGGGAGTTGGTGCAAGGATTTGCTTGGTTTTGCATAATGTCATGGAGAGTGCAAGTAGCATGTTTCTTGGGTGCAATGGATGGGATGCTTAGATTTGTGAAAATGAAAATGAAAAGTGCAAATGCAGTCTCAGCACAATCTTCTTTGAACGCCCTATGCGGAGGGTCGCCTACTGTCTTGTATTCTGTTGCAATAGGATGGGATTTGGGTCGTACATTGAGCTAACCTTCGCAGTCGATGAACTCGTACCTCCCGTTGACAACTAGGCTACCTTCTCTGCTAATACAAACTAGGTAGAGTGTATTGTAGCTGAAACTTTGAGTTTCAACATAGTTCCGTAGGTCTTATAAATATGAAGGTCACGGCATATGGTGGACATTCTTAAAGAAAAGAGATTCGGCAATTTATGTGCATTCGCTATACTTTATCATCATTTATTTTTCATTCTCATTATCCATTCTCTTTTTGTGCTATGTAATGCTTTGTATGTGGCTCTGATGTCCTTGATTGTGAGAATTCTGTGAGGCTTATGGCTAAGCTGCTTTGCCTGTAGAGGTCAGCAAACCTTTTTTTCAAGCGATTGCTGTCGATGGGTCAGTTTCGACTAGTCGATGTCATTAAGGCTTGCCCTAGCAATTATATGCCTTAGCACCTCTTTCTACAAGATGAGCTAATTCGAGGTGGACAAACTTAGCACTCGCTTTTTTGGATGAGGCCTTCTACTTTTCTCATGAGGATGGTGGTTATAACTTCTGTCTCTTATCTCTGTCTCTTGTCTGGGATGGGAAAGATGACGTATCACTTTTCTATGGGGTTTGTGTCCTTAGTTCACCGACCTTCAAGGAAGGTCGGCTCATGTAGGCCGGGGTTGTGAAGTCTGGTTTGATAGTGTTATGTCTTAGCACCTCTTTCTACAAGAGGGCTTCTCTAGGCCCTGAGCCTTTTCCTCTTGCACGATCAGTTTTGGTAGGTCCACATCAAAGCTAATGCAACTCGTCTTTCTCACCTATTTCTAGGCGAGGATACATGTATCTAAGAGCGAGCTCATCTGCGATTCTTGGCTGAGGTTGTCCATACTAATTTTCCTCCGAAAAGGAATTGAATAGACGTGGTATGTTCGAGGAAATAGGAGGGCGGCCGATTTGAGCAGGTGGAATGGGGGGCCGACCTTCTCTATCTCTTGTAGGACCAAGTCTATCGAAGACACTAGCTTGTCCCCTTGGTGCGTTAGCCCGGCTGCTTTCTATAGGAATGGCAGCCTCCTGAGTCATTCGACCGGTGTTGTAATTGATAACCGTGTCTATATTTATCCCTATATCTAGGAGAATAACTTCCTCATTTTGGGAAGATCTAGCCAATTGACTTTGCATGCATCTTAGTAGTTTATGCATTGCGACGTTTTGCCAGAAGATGGCTCTCATATTTGCAGTGGAGACGGCTACCTCTCTGGAGCCTGGGCTTGCTCCTCAAGCCACTTCTTTGGTGGCGGACCACTGGCGCGGTTGGCAGTAGCTCCTGAATTATTGGGGCGTTTTGTGAGGATGTCTCCTCACCAATATGTTCTTTGGTCTGACTTGGCGTGATTCCTTTCTTCTTCGGACTCATGGCCGCTCTTTCTTGGTAGATAGCCTTTTTTTTACTCTGTTCCAGGAGTTGTCTACCTTTATTGAAAGATTTTTTTTATTTTTTTTATTTTTTTTTGTTTCTTCTTTGAAAACTCAGATTTTTTTTCCATGGGATTTTCTTGGTTTAGCTGTTTCAAGCTTCCCACAGACGGCGCCAATCTGTTGACTCTAGAAAGTGGTCGATGAGTTTTGATGTGAGATGATATACAAGTGGATGAATTCTGTAGTATTTCTACTGAAAATATGAGTGTTTGTAGAAGAAGGTGAATAGTGGGCAACGCAAGTATATTGTTCCCTTCACTGTATTTTTTTCATGCTCTTTCAATTGATACAAGAATTCCCTATTTGTAGTGATCAGACCGACGTGATTACCGTATGATTGGATCCACGTGGCCTGATCTGTCGACCCTAACTGTTACATCAACTCTGTCATCTATTAATTACATTGATAGACTTTTGACAAGAGGTCAGCCACTCTATAAGCTAGGCTGACCCTCATGACACTTATTAACTACGTACGTCACATCAGTCAACTCTGGAGACATGCTTGTCTAACCCTCTTCTGTTTGTCAAGGACTTCGGAAAGTAGAGTGGTTCGGCGACAGAAGATGAACCACCTCGGATCAACATAGTACAACGAACTCGGCACTTCCTTTGACGGCTTCGGACGTTAGTCTCTTCTGCACCAATTCTTGGGTGCTCGCCATGTGTGTGCATATGAGATCTCCACGTAGACCTTTCTGTATTGACTAGTAACAGAATGTATTAAAGTCCAAAATACTGGAACTTTATTCGATCACTTTTAAACGGGTTTAACCAAATTTGATAGCCTTTAATTTAATACACAATAATTTACACATATAAACTCATACGATCGTTTAAAATTCCTTACGGAAACAACCCAATGAGGGATATGTTAAGACCTCAATTTGAGAATACCATGGTACCTTTTTTCCCAGTTTTTCCAATTCTTCCAAATAACTTTGTTTATTGTCATCCTCTTCTTCTTCTGAGTTTTCATTTACCCTTATGGACCCACAACACACTCGAGCAACCGTTTAGCAATCTCCTCCATTTGAGCAATTGGGAGCATGAAAGGAGTCCCAAATGACACAAGCAACAGAAGATTCAACAACCCTTTTTGTGAGTCACATGAGTAAACAAAGACCCTGAAGAAGAAAAGAACAAAATAAACTAAGTTGTTTGCAAGATTGGAAAAACTGAGAAAAGTCGTACCATGGTGTCCCCGACTTGAGGCCTTAACACACCATTCTTTGGTTGTTTCGTGACTCATTGTAGATGGAATTCGGCGTTGGAATGATAGTGGCTGATCAAGAAATGAGTAGATAGGATGGGGGCTTTGGGAATGTATTTATGGTAAGAGGACAGTGCATAGATTGAGTAGTTTCTCAATTAATTGAAAGATTGGATTATAAGCTTCTTAATTAATTGAATTGATTTCGGCCCCTTTTTTATTTACGAAATCAGAAATTATTTAAATGGAACTTTGTTAATGTTAATCAGATTTTATTGTCAAGATTCTTTCCTATAATAATGTTACGCGTGTTTCACGAGTTTGAATAGTAAAAAAGAACGTAACTAATGTTGTGAAACCATGTAAATTTGAAGAGCATAATTTCAGTTTAAATAAGAATAGCCAAGCCTATATGATTACTGATTTATCTCTCATTCATGTTACATCTATCCTATAGCACTTACAACATAGACTTCTGTAAGTGTATAAATCATGATATTATAGGAATATCACTTCCAAAAATAATACTAGCATCTAGTCTTTGTTTGGTTTAAAGAAAAAAGTTAATAAAGATTTAAATTAGAATTAACAATTAGTTTTATTCAAATATTTTAGTGGACTCGTCACTTTTATCAAAATTTATTAAAAATTAATATTTAACTAAACCAAAAATGGACAACCCTTTTATTTGTTATATTAAGTGTTAAATATATTTTCCGCGGTGTAAAAGATTCTTACAACATATATTAAAATTTTTGGTATATATTTAGTAGCCAAAATAAGAAGCCGAATCAGGCCACTTCTTGGAATAGGATTTGATTAATGCATTTGATAAGTGCATTTTCTGCATTTATTTATGTCATTTTATTAAGCTTTTATATTGTCAAATTATTAATTTCTATCTAATTTGGGTTAATTTTCTTTTATTTTAGTTATGGACCCGTTTTGAAGCAATTGGAAAAGAAAATGATCAATTGGCTATTAAATAGAGTTTGTGGACAAAATCTAGTGGAATAAAAGTTGGAGGATCAAAATTGAGGAGAAAATGAAGAAAATGACTAATTTGCATTACATGGAAGAATTGAGGACTTTGAAGAAAATACTACATTAAATGGACTTTTCTTTTCTTTTTTTCTTTTTTTTTTAAGTGGAATGAAAATCAATAAACAAAAGAGGGAGAGAGAGAGAGACAAAATTGGTGGCTGCAAAGTTGACCTATACACATATATAATTCCCACAGAAGCCGAGGCCGAGAGCGGAAGAAAAAAATATTGGAAATGCTATTCGTACAGACGCATTTGCACAGAGTCTGTACAGATGCTCTCACATGGGATGGACCCCACACATGGGGTCCACATGTGGGGTCTACCCCATGTGAGAAGCCCTGTACAGACTCTGTGCAAATGGGTCTGTACAAGGAGTTTAATCCAAAAAATATATACTGACAAAAAAAAGGGCAGATTGGAGCGAGACATTGGCAGCGGCTGAAATTAATAAAAGTGGGGGATGAATTGATTGTGTCAGAGGCTAAAGGAACGCGTGGGCCGGTGGTGGAATACATATATTTACACGCTAGAGACACGAGAAGGCAGAAAAACGGCAATTTCAATTTGTGAATCAATCGCGTTCCGTTCAATTATTGGTGATGCCGTCCCACTTTTATATATTTAATTCCGCTGTTATGTTAGACTAAATTATTTTGTGCTAAGATTTGCGATGAACCTTATATTATGTATAACGCCCCAACCCCTAGTGGATCGGAACGCTACTTACTTTACTTAGTTTAACCGGTGGTTTAGTAACAAGTGTATACGTTTTAGCGGAAACTTATATCTTCGAATAATAATTTAAATAACAATACTTCAAATACTTTAAACAAAAATACTGAATCATTTTTCAAACAACAAAATGTAATTTATTTGAAGAAAACATAACTTGTTCTCGCATTCTGTGTTATTCAAAACTTTAAAGAAATAACATTGGAAAACATTTCATAAAAATAAATCCAAATAACTTATTTACCGGATTTCCATGGGCTCTTTGCATCACTCTCCATCTTCTCCTCCATCCATGACCGAGGTAAAATTCCTTCAATCTGTAGAGATGGGATTAAACTCGTGAATTGAAAAACTCAATCGATGTCATAGGTGCATTCGTGATCAAGCTATACATTTCAAAACATTAATTTTATAACTTTTCATACATGCCGTACCCGGAGGCACCATTTGACATAAAGGGGTATACCGTACCCGAGGGCACCATTTGACATACGAACATTTCTTCAACATAGAGGGGTATGCCATACCGGAATACCATTTGACATACAACCATTAGCATAGAGGGATATGCCGTATCGGAGTACCATTTGACATACAAACATTAACATGAATCGAAACTTATAACTTAACACGATTAAACACATTGCAACTCTGCCTACCTTGATTGATACTTTTGAAACTTTGAAAACTTGGATTGAAAATTTCGATGAAACTTGGACGTTGAAAGAAATGCACTCCTTGAATGTTGGAAACCCGTTGAGAATTGATGCTTGAAAACACTTCTTAAACTTCTAGGAAAAATAGTTTTCCTCCCTCTCTTTTTTCTCTCTTGGAAACTCTTTCTTTAATATGTAAAAGTTCTTGCTTTTGGTGTGAGAAAAAATGAGTAAAATGAGGTCTCTATTTATAGGTAAATATCTCATAACTTAAAGCAAATGAAGGGTCAAATTTCATTTAAGAGAGAAAACATGGGTGACATTTAAGTTTGAGGTTAAATGCTTCAATTTAGTGGGGTTTTTATTGCCAAAAACGTGGATGGCCCTTTGAGAAAATAATTGATGAAAATAAATATTTAAATTCTAGAGAAAAACGAGAATTTTCATTTCAGGCATTTTCGGTCGACTGGATGTAGTCCGGTTGACACTGCACAGTTTTCAGTATTTCTATCATAACTTCTTCTCCCGATATTCGATTGAGGTAATTCAAAGTGTGTTGGAAAGCTAACTCAAAGAGCTACAACTTTTATTTAAATATAATTTTCCAAATCGAATGTTTCCTATATCAAAAATGGGTTTCAAATGAGACTAAAAATCTGAAGTATACTTTAGTCATCCAATATTCATGTCTTAGTGCCACTAAAGTGTCTATAATTATTTGGGGTTCTACATCCCCACACCTTAATTAAAATTTTGTCCTCGAGATTTACCTTCTGATTGGGCAAATAGTGTTGGATACTTGTCTTTGGTTTCTTCTTCTTTTTTCCAAGTGGCTTCTTCTACGCCATGATGATTCCACTGTATCTTAACCAACTGAATCTCTTTATCCCTTAGTTTATGCACTTTTCGATTCAATATCTTGATCGGTAGTTTCTCGTACGACAAATCTTTCTGTACCTCCAAGGTTTGATAACTCACTACATGATTAGGATCATGTACATACTTCTTTATCATCGATATATGGAACACATTGTGCACTGCCGATAATTCAGATGGCAAAGCTAGTCGGTAAGCCACATTTCCGACTCTATCAAGTATCTCGAAAGGTCCGATATATCGAGGTCGTAGCTTGCCTTTCTTTCCAAATCTAAGTACACCTTTCATCGGTGTTACTCTCAGAAACACTTTATCCCCAACTTGGAATTCTAAATCCTTCCTTCTTGTATCTGCATAGCTCTTTTGTCGATCCTGTGCTGCCTTTATTCTTTCACGGATCTTATCGATTACCTCGACCGTCCTTTCAACCATTTCTGGTCCCAAAACTCTCTTCTCTCCGACTTCATCCCAATGAACAGGGGATCTACATCTTCTACCATAGAGAGCTTCGTATGGTGACATTCCGATAGTTGTTTGGAAACTGTTATTATAAGCGAACTCTACTAGAGGTAAGTATGACTCCCAATTACCTCCTACATCCAAAACGCATGTTCTCAGCGTGTCTTTCAAAGTTTGGATGGTCCTTTCAGATTGACCATCGGATTGAGGGTGATATGCTGTACTAAAGTTCAGCTTCGTTCCCATAGCTCCTTATAAACTTTTCCAAAATTTGAACGTGAACCTTGGGTCTCTGTCAGACACAATGGATACAGGTACATCATGTAATCTCACAACCTCTTTAATGTATAACTGTGCCAATTGGTCTAAACTGAATGTCATTTTCACTGGAAGAAAATGAGCTGACTTCTTTAGTCGATCCACTACTACTCATATACCATTATTTCCTCTTGCTGACTTCGGGAATCCAACCACAAAGTCCATCGTGATATTTTTCCATTTCCATTCAGATATATCTAGTGGATTTAACAATCCAGCTGGTTTTTGGTGTTCTGCCTTAACCTGTTGACATACCATGCACTTCTGCACGTACAGCTCTATACTTCTTTTCATATTTCTGCACCAAAATGTATCTCGAAGATCTCGATACATTTTCGTACCACTGGGATGTGCGGTGTACGGGGTGGAATAAGCTTCTTTCAATATCTCGTTTCTCAAAGCTTCATCCTTAGGCACGCAAATTCTTCCTCTAAATATCAGTGCCTGATCCTCAGCTACTCCAAGGTCCTTTTTCTTATCAGTACCAACTTCATTCTTAATCTTCTGCAAAAATGAGTCTTTATTTTGTGCTTCTATAATTCGATTTCTAAGAGTAGGTCGAATTATTAAAGCTACTAGACGAGCAGTGACTTGTCATGGTGTGGTAACCACTTCGATCTGCAACTTTTTCAAGTCCTTGACTAACTCCACTTGAGAGGTGGGTAGTGACGTCAATTGTTCCATTGATTTTCTACTTAGAGCATCGGCCACAACATTAGCCTTACCCGGATGGTAGTGAATAGTGCAGTCGTAATCGTTCACCAATTCCAACCATCGTCTTTGTCGCATATTCAATTTCTTCTGTGTGAAGAAATACTTGAAACTTTTGTGATCTGTATAGATATCACACTTCCATCCATGCAAGTAGTGTCGCCATGTCTTCAAAGTGTGTACTACCGCTGCAAGTTCTAAATCATGTGTCGGGTAGTTTTGCTCATGTTTCTTCAATTGTCTTGAAGCATAGGCTATCACTTTTCTATTCTACATTAGTACACATCCCAATCCTCGCTTGGATGCGTCGCTGTAATAACAAACCCTTTCGTACCTTCAGGTATTGTTAATACAGGTGCTGATATCAACTTCTGCTTAAGTTCTTGGAAACTTTGTTCGTATTTTTCCGTCCATTGGAATTTTACTCCCTTCCTTGTAAGCTGCATCATTGATCCAGCTATTTTGGAGAATCCTTCTATGAATCTCTTATAATATCCAACCAATCTTAGAAAACTTCGCACTTCACCAGCATTTGTTGGTGATTTCCAGTTGGTTACTGCTTCTACGTTTGCTGGATCTACTTCAATCCCTTGGACAATAACTACATGTCCAAGAAATCCAACTCGTTCAAGTCAAAACTCGCACTTCTTGAATTTGGCATACAGCTTCTCCTTGCGTAATACCTCTAAGGCTATTCTCAAGTGCTCTTCATGTTGCTCCTTACTCTTGGAATATATCAGAATGTCATCGATAAAGATTATGACAAATTTATCCAAGTATTGATGAAATACTCGATTCATCAGGTCCATGAACACTGCAGGTGCATTGGTTTGCCCAAACAGCATCACCGTAAACTCGTAATGTCCATATCGAGTTCTAAAAGCTGTCTTAGGTATATCCTTTTTCTCTACTTTCAGTTGATGGTATCCCGATCGTAAGTCGATCTTGGAAAATACCTTAGCTCCTTTCAGTTGATCTAACAGATCCTTGATCCTCAGGAGTTGGTACTTATTCTTGATGGTTAATCAACTTATCTCCCTATAATTGGTGCACATCCTCATGCTTCCATCTTTCTTCTTTACAAACAACACTGTCGCACCCCATGGAGATACGCTTGGTCGTATGAAGCCCATATCTAGGAGTTCTTGCAACTGTTTCTTTAATTCTTGTAGTTCCTTTGGGGCCATTCGGTATGAGGCCCTAGATACTGGTGCCGCCCCGCGATTTAGGTCTATGGTGAATTCCACTTGTCTATCGGGTGGAATACCAAATAGATCTTCTGGAAACATATCTACGAATTCCCGTACTACTGGTACATCTTCAACCCTTATCATCTCTTGTTTCCCTCCTGAGATACTTACTAGATATCCTTGACATGTTTCTTTTCTCAACATCTTCTCAGCTTGTAAAATAGATACTAGTCGAATAAGGGGTTTTGTCTTCATTCCAAGGAACGAAAATGGTTCCTCTCCTGATTTTTGAAATGATACTTCCATTTCCTTACATCGGATGGTGGCGTAATTACAACCTAACCAATCCATGCCCAGTATTACATCAAAATCCTTCTTGCTATCATGTATAGGTTCGCTTCCATTGGTTTTCCCTCAACTTCAATACTTACTGACTTGGCTATTCTATCAGTATTCAAAGGGTTGCCCGAAGGAATACTAACTTCTAATGTACCTTCCGACTTATCACAGGTAATACTAGATTTAGCCATAAAAGTTGTTGAAGCAAAGGAGTGTGTAGCTTCTGAATCAAACAATACATAAGTAGGTGTATTGGCTATCAGTAGAGTACCTGCTATGACATTAGAGTTTTCCTCTGCATCTTGTTGAGTCAATGTAAAAATTCGTGCTTTCCCTTTCTGGTTCTGGTCGCTGTTATCATCCTTCTTCTAGGTTTGTGTGGGACAATCCCTAATGATATGTCTTGGCTTGCCACATCGGAAATAGACATTTTTCCCTTGTAAGCACTTGCCAAGATGTGTCCTTCCACACTTAGAACAGGGCTCAATTAAATCAAATCCCTATAAGTTCTACGGATCTTCTTTGGTGGAGCTTTATCTTCGAAAGAGTCTTCCGCCTCAGGTCCGGACTCTATGTCTATCTCAACCTGTGGTTCAAGCTCAGGATCATTCTCTAAATCATCATCGGGTTCTTCTTCAGGATCTTCTTCCTCAACCAAAGGTTCATCCTCAGGCTCCCCATGGATTACATCATCCCACAAATCAATCAGGGCATGGCAATACCTCTCAAACTTGAATAGGTTTGGGTTGCCTTCTAACATTTCATCCCTAACCGTGACTCCCATATCTCCCCATTGAGGTGGGAGAGAGTGTATGAGGTTATTTATGGCCTCAATATGCGTGATCTCTATACCAGCATTAACCGTCGTCATGCATCTCTCATAGATGTCATACACATGTTCGATAAGCGGTCGAGTCGGATCAGTTACATAGTTTTCATAGGAATGGATAGCAATTCTACAGTTCAATGCTTCTCTATATGCCCTAGCCATTCTACGAGCCATATCTGTTTCATTTTCACATACATCATACTTTTTCTTTGCTTAAAGAAAACATGCAAATATTTAAACTTTCATATCATGCAATTCCCTTTAAGCCCTTAGCTTTTGCCCAAGTCCATTACATATCTTTAAATAACACATCTCTAAATATATCAAAATATCATAACATAAACATAATCATTAACTTTAAACATGAACATACCTGGGCCATAGGATGAGATTGATGGATGGATGCACGATGCAATGGAATACCTTAAACTTTTCATTTTCCTTTTGTTTTTAAAAAAAAAACATACTTGGTCTACAGAACCGGCTAAACCTTGCTCTGATACCACGCTGTAACGCCCCGACCCCTAGTGGACCGGAACGCTACTTACTTTACTTAACTTAACCGGTGGTTTAGTAACAAGTGTATACGTTTTAGCGGAAGCTTACATCTTCGGATAATAATTTAAATAACAATACTTCAAATACTTTAAACAAAAACACTGAATTATTTTTCAAACAACAAAATGTAATTTATTTGAAGAAAACATAACTTGTTCCCGCATTCTGTGTTATTCAAAGCTTTAAAGAAATAACATTGGAAAACATTTCATAAAAATGAATCCAAATCACTTATTCATCGAATTTCCATGGGCTCGTTGCATCACTCTCCATCTTCTCCTCCATCCATGCTCGAGGTAGAATTCCTTCAATCTGTAGAGATGGGATTAAACCCGTGAGTTGAAAAACTCAATAGGTGTCATAGGTGTATTCGTGATCAAGCTATACATTTCAAAACATTAACTTTATAACTTTTCATATATGTCGTATTCGGAGTCACCATTTGACATGAAGGGGTATGCCGTACCCGAGGGCACCATTTGACATACGAACATTCCGTCAACATAGAGGGGTATGCCGTACCGGAGTACCATTTGACCTACAACCATTAACATAGAGGGATATGCCGTATCGGAGTACCATTTGAGATATAAACATTAACATGAATCGAAACTTATAACTTAACACGATTAAACACATTGCAACTCTACCTACCTTGATTGATGCTTTTGAAATTTTGAAAACTTGGATTGAAAATTTTGATGAAACTTGGACGTTGAAAGAAATGCACTCCTTGAATGTTTGAAAACCGTTAAGAATTGATGCTTGAAAACATTTCTTAAACTTCTAGGAAAAATAGTTTTCCTCCCTCTCTTTTTCTCTCTTGGAAACTCTTTCTTTAGTATGTAAAAACTCTTACTTTTGGTGTGAGAAAAAATGAGTGAAATGAGGTCTCTATTTATAGGTAAATATCCCATAACTTAAAGCAAATGAAGGGTCAAATTTCATTTAAGAGAGAAAACATGGGTGCCAATTAAGTTTGAGGTTAAATGCTTCAATTTAGTGGGATTTTTATTGTCAAAAATGTGGGTGGCCCTTTGAGAAAATAATTGATGAAAATAAATATTTAAATTTTAGAGAAAAACGAGAATTTTCATTTCAGGCAGTTTCGGTCGACCGATTGTAGTCCGGTTGACACTGCACAACTTTTAGTATTTCTATCATAACTTCTTCTCCCGATATCCGATTGAGGTAATTCAAAGTGCGTTGGAAAGTTAACGCAAAGAGCTACAACTTTTATTTAGATATCATTTTTCAAATCGAATGTTTTCTATGTCGAAAATGGGTCTCAAATGAGACTAAAAATCTGAAGTATACTTTAGTCATCCAATATTCATGTCTTAGTGTCACTAAGGTGTTTAGAATTATTTTGGGTTCTACATTATGAACTTTTAATCTTGAATTTTATTTATTTTGACGTTAAAACACATTTTCAATTATAGAATGATTGGCATAGAATTTATTTTCTTTACAATAATATGCGCAATAATTGTATGTGTTTTGTGGCTTGTTTTACCCTCGAGAGATGGAAAATAAGTTAGACATTATGTCAATTGTCGTAAAATCCGATAGGAGATAGAAATATACCGCTATACTTTACGAGATCTTTGAGTATTCATAAATCTTTAATAAATTTTTATATATTTGTATTCGTCATAGAAATATAGTCGGATCACACGTAAAAATATGGTTTAACTCTACTCAAGAGAGATTGTTAAACAAATTAGGAATATTGGTTTAATTCAATCGTTTTGTCAATTTTATAAAATTCGGGTTAAGGGGATTAATATAAGGGAATTCAGGATCCCAGTACGCATTTCTTTATTATATTTTTATAAAACTTGCATTAGTTATAATCACGCATTTAGTTTAGTTAATTCAGGCTTTATATTTATAAATATGTTATTAAATCATAATTTAGTTAGCAAAAAATCACGAATTTCTATTGTTTCGGTTAAGGCGAAGATAATTTAAATTTAAACTAATACAATCTCTATGGGATGATACTTGGACTCAAAAAGTCCACTTTATTACTTGAACGCGACCTGTGCACTTGCGGTGTAGGATTTTAGCGCACAGCATTACAGTCAAGTTGGCTCCTTGACGTTGACAATTAACAAGAGGTCTAAGGTGTACCACCAAGTGAAGCTGAATGTGCTTCTTTTTCTTTGACGTAACTGGTTGAGGTTTTGTATTTAGATGATTCAATACTCTTCTTGCTTCGTCTGACTAATTTGACTAAAGATTATTTTGTCTCGTTCTTTATATAAGAATATAAAGAAGGATAAAAAGTTAGGCCGACTCGGTAACTCAATCATCCTTTTTGGGCTAACATTTATGAAAGTGAAAATTACACCCAGCCATCTTTTTAAAGATCCAATTTCAAAAATAAGAACTAAAGTTTGTGCAAATGTCTGGTATTAATTCAAAATTTTAATATTAATAATTATATTACAAAATCAAATTAATATACATGTACAACTACCCATCCAAAATTCTAATCATTTTCCTATTTTTTTTCTCTCTCTACCCTTTACCTTATCTTCCCTCTCTCTCTCTCTCTCTCTCTCTAACTTCTTCATTCTCTCTTCCATCCCTTTATCCCAACCACCAGAAACTTTCGTCGGAGACCACCATATATGTCACAGCTACGATAGCATGTCGTCGCTGCAATGCAACGTCTATTAGGAAAAAAATAGGGAGGCAAGCATGGCATGATTTGAAGTATTGACCTCACAAGCAAGAGTAAGATTAAAAACAAGAAGAAAGATTGACAAAGGAAACGAGTAATTTTATTAATGACAACCAATGGAGAAAAATACAATATCAGCAATTCATAAATTGGAAGAAGATTCAAATATATATAGAGGCAATCCAAGTCCTAGAAGTAGAGTTGTAGATAAAATAGAATGCTCAAAAAATTTCTTATCTTGATCTATTTAAGTCCGACTCCAAATAGGGTTTTCAAATTGAACTTCAACTGGAATTTTCAATAGATTTCAAATAGGATTTCAAAAGAATTCCAATTAGAATCCTTCTTAATGTGATTTTAATTAGATCTCTCAATTATCTTCATCAAAAAATTTGGGTAACGCCCAAATTCTAACAATCTCCACCTTAGCACAAATTCCAGTGCAACAAACGAAGCTCCAAAATTTCTGCACCTAAAAAATAAATCCAAATGTAGCAAAATCAATTGAACTCTTCAACCAGAACCAAACTTCTCCACCTCACAAAAAATTACTCTTCCTCTTCCACAATATCCACAAATAATACCGGAACCTAAACACCGGGTTCCCAAAATTCCCACAAGGAATTCAAGATTTACTAAATAAGATCGAAGCATGCCCTGTAGCAGAATCAACTCCAAATGCTTTAACTGAAAGCCCTTTACTAGTCTCGACACCTTCAAAACCACAAAAGCATACGCAACTAGATCAACATCCACGTACCTATCCTCAATTTGTCCTTCCCTAGCAGTTGAACACGATGGCACCGCAAACAATGGTGGCAAAGCGAAATTACCCATATCCTCCAAATTCATCCGAGTAGTGTTCCTCAATAATGATCCAGCGCCAATTCCCAAACGTACTGTACCAAACGGTATATCCACCACGGTACTAAATCTGTGATGATGATTCTTCACCAATTCTGTGTGACCTTGCAAGATGTATAACCTAGACCTCCTAGGCCCCTGTAATACAACACGAACACTTTCGAACCTTGAAAACTCCACCGCCTCCAAAGAATTCATAACCCTTCGAATCAAGGGTACTCATTGAGATGAGATTCTTCTTCAAATTTGAAACATGTCGAATCTGGCCTAGTTCTCTAATTGTCACATCCATCAACTTCAATCTGACCTTGCTAATATTAGCTACTCGACATGGTTCGTCGTTTCCCATGACAACAACGCCTTGCGTCGTCGTTTCATAAGCTTCAAACAAATCCCGATTGGGACACATATGTGTATCCAAAGTCCATTCCTCATCAAGCTTGGATTTTACTTTTGAAATAGTCAACACATTTTTGCCACTTAAATCGTCCTCAAATACGTTGGTCTCATTTAAAATATCTAATTGCCTCTCATGAGTTGCAGCGAATTACACTTATTCTGCAACTTTTCGTAATCTCTCTTGATGTGTCCTTTCCTCTTGTAATAGAAACAAACTTGATTGCTGAAATTCACCTTCGACTTACTCATTCGTCAATCACCATGAACCACAAGACCTTCTCCATCTCTAGACTCGAATCCAACTAGATGCTTCATCTTTTCCTTTGAGAAAAAGGCATCATGCACGTCTTCAATGGTGAGCTTATCATAACTATACAAAATTGTTTCCCTGAACAACGAAAACTAAACAGGCAATAAGCACAACTGGATCAAGGCCAAGTCCCCTTTATCATTTTTACCTCTAATATTTCCAAATCAGTGACAATCTCCTTGAACACAACCAGATGGTCTTCCAAAGATCGTCCTTCTGCCATGCGATGAGAATATATCTTCTGCTTCAGATGCAACTTACTTTTCAGACTTTTGGTCATGCATAATTGCTCCAACTTCAACCATAATGCAGTTGTTCTCTTCTCCTTCAAAACGTTTTGAAGAATATAGTTAAATAAATGAAGATGAATATGGGAAAATGCCTTTCGATCCTTCCGTTGCTTCTCCTCTATTATCCAAGTTATGGGCATCTTATCAAATCCAACAATGCTTCATCTAAATTCATCTGTGTCAAAACAGCTCGCATCTTTACTTGCCATAACGAAAATCTTTTATTGCGATTCAAAAGCGAAATTTCATAATTCATGGCTACCATTAATAATAGAAACCAAAACAAAATTCGCAACCAGTAGCTCTGATACCACTTGTTGGGAAAAAACAGGGAGTCAAGTATAGCACGATATGAAGTATTGATCGCACAAGTAAGAGCAAACTTTAAAACAAGAAGAAAGATTGACAGAGAAACCGAGTAATTTTATTATTGACAACCAATGAAAAGAAAAATACAATACCAGCAATTCATAAATTGGAAAAAGATTCAAATATATATAAGGACAATCCAAACCCTATAAGTGGAGTTGTAGACAAAATAAAATGCCCAAAAATTTTCTTATCTTAATCTATTCAAGTCCAACACAAATTTCAACTTTCAATAGGGCTTCCATATAGAACTTCGACTAGAATTTGCTAATATACTTCGAATATGATTCCAAAAGCATTTTAATTAGAATTCTTCTTAATGTGCACTTTAATTAGAATCTCAATTATCTTCATCAAAGAATTCAGATCACGCCCAAATTCTAACAACATCATCATTGCACTATCGACGTGAGACACTGCAATAGCGACTGACATGCAATGTGCTCAGCGACGATGCCGTTGCAAGCGGCTTGAGCCCCTCTGCTGTAACGACGAATGATGGACCAACGCTGCTGCTGTTAGAGATTTGTTGGTCTTGATAAGGGACGGACCCCATGGGGTCATGTGGGGTCAAATGACCCTACAAAATTTTGGTTTTTTTCCCAGAAAATAGTAGTTTTAACCATTTTACAACCTACTTTAATATATGCCAAATGAAATCGAAACATTGCATTCTTAATATCATTTCAAAATACTCATGACCTAATTTCTCTCTTCTTAATGGCTTGCGAAATAATCAACCATAACAAAAGTTACAATATATTAAAGTAGGCATTCTAAATTAATATTACGAAAATTTCGATAATATACTAACTTTAAAATTTTTCAATGATCGTATACTATCCGAATCCACAAATCTCCTGCGTCATCTAGAAACTTGTTTTGAGAACTACATCATTGTCATATCGAATGGTCCAAACGGATATTGAAAATAGTTAAAAGAGACGTTTAACTCGTTTTTTCTTTTAAAAAAATTTAATTATTTCATCAACGTTTATTATTTTTGCACGATAAATTTTTCAATATAATTTACATCATTTTATTAGGAAATTTTACATGCAAGGTAAGTGCTACAAGATCTCGTGCATTGGAACCCATGGTTATGGACGCGATGAATAGGCCCTTCTCTTCCCAAAGGAAGAGAGAAAGCAAGAGGTAGCTGCTCTCCTGGATGCATGAATGAGGATATAGATTAGACAAGGTAATCTGCCAACCGTCGCATAAGCCCTATACAGAAGATAGGCGAATCGAGGAATCCCTTAGATATGATGCAAAACGGATATTGTTTGCAATCTGACGCTTTAGTCCACTCAGTCTTCTCTGTCAAATGGTTTGGCAATTCCTCATGAGGGCCAATAAAATGTAATCAGAGCAAGTATGAGTTGGCCACGAAGAATAAGAAACATTTACTTGTCTTTCCCTTCTAAACCTTTTGGATCTTATTAACCAAAGAGATACTAGAGCTAGATCCACTTTTTGGGGAATATGAAGTGATAGCACCTGCTTAAGTAAGAGGGTTTTCGTGATTCTTCTACGCTCCATAAATTTATTCAAACACTTTAGAAATCCTTTGCCATGAAAGACCAAAATTCTAAAATCGTTACGAATTAAACGTAATTTGAATTAGTTTCAATTTATTTTTTCGTTAAACTTAAATTTCATTTACTTCCTAAATTATATGTGAATTTTATTTCAATTCATTTACTTTCTACATTCAATTTGATTTATTCACCATTAGCTCAATATCCATAAATGACATGGTAAACAAAACTATACATATAGTAAAATTTATTTAACAATATTAATAATGATATAATTATAAGACATTTTCAAGGTGTCAAAATGCGTATTAACTTATTTTTATTAATATTATATTGTTTTAAAAAATTACATATTAATTTTTGACCCCACAACCCAAAAAGGCTAGGTCCACTCCTGGTCCCGATCTGGAGAAATTTGGTTAGGATCTAGTACTGAAAAATTTAGGTTGAGTTTTGTTGGTTGTCCTTAAATCCTCAAATAGTATCAACTATTACCATCCAATTATCTGAATCTTTCTTTCGCATAGCCAATGTAAAAATTAATTTGCTAGTCAAGAAGAAAAATCCAAATTTTCAATGCAACAAAAAAATTCACACTAGCTATTATGCCGGTAATTAAGGCAAGCCTAACATTTTCGTTTTTCTTGAAAAATTCATAAACTCTGACGAATTCAAAATGCCTACTAACATAGGTCAAAAATAAATTATAACTTATTAGAACTATTCTAACAAACAAAAAATAAATAATTAAATCTTTAGTTGGTAAAAATTTTGATAGAGGTAGAAACATAAATATAAATAAATTGAATAAAAACGATTTGTTTGTACTTATTTACTTTAGCCCATGTTTGTTGTTGATTAAAATCTACTAAAAAATCTAAAATTGAAATTAACAATTAATTTTAACCGTGTATTTCTTTGGATCCAAGACATCTCAACCACATATTTATTCAACTTTTATCAAAATCTAATAGAAATCTGATTTTATCTGCACCAAACAAGGGGCTTATAATAATTTTGTTAGTTAGTTATAAATAAGTTATTTATATATTTTATTATCAAAATATTTTATAAAAAAATTACTTGTAAATATCAGAATGTCAATGCATGCATTTCAAGATGGTTGGAATTATAAATTAGTTTGAAAGTTTATTTGACTTATTTTAAGTTTAGTCTAACATACTCGATCCATGATATATTTTTTTCATAATTATCATTCTCGGTAAAAGAAATGACACATTTGGGAGCAAAGTCTTTCCCAATCCTGAATCCAACACGAGATAATGGATAGCAAGTAAATTATTTTTCCTCTTTCAAACAGAGAAGAGGTTACTTTCTATAGAAGAAAGGGTACTAGTTCATAATAGTTATTGTAATACATATCTGAAAATCATACAGCATTTGCACTTGATGGCAGCCAAGTTGAGTTCTTCTACAGAACTCGAGCATTTTTTTTCAATTATTTATTGAAAGTGTTTCTGCTTCAAGGGCAAAAGACCACTCGATAATTGGTTCCTCCAGGACAAGTAAATGTGCTAGTCTGATCATCTTTAGGATAACTATATGCATCAGGGCACTTGTCCTTAAAAAACTTAGAAAACATCGTTGGCCCACAGCTTCCTGAGTTGCAACAATATTGATCAGTCTTGAACACCGTGCAAGGGTTGTTGCAACCGCCGGGTGCCTTCAGCTGATTCGGACATTGGCCATTGATGTCAGCAGTGCAGCGGATTCCGCGGGTGCACCCACCGGAATTGGGACTAAATTCCATCGGCACATTAAACCCATCAACAAGGGATATATCAAAGAAGTCCAAGTTATTATATTGGTTGAGGGCATATTCAGCTAGGGTGTTAGGTGGTGTACCATAGGCTTGACACGATAGTAATCCATTGCAGTCTCCTGTTTGACATTTACCGCGACCGGAGCCATCAAAGTTGCAACCTGTTCGAGCCCAAATTCGGGCTCCTTTAGTGCCCGCACTAGGGTTGATGGTCCAAGTTTGGCCGTTGTTGAGCCGCATGCCGCCACCAGGGACAGCTGCAGCCCAGACTGGGTAGGGACAATTGTTACGAATTATGAACGTGGCTGCGCTGGTGTAGTGGAAGAAAAGGGAAGCAAGAGAAAAAATGAAAAATAAAATGGAGATTGACCTGAAGGAGCCCATATTTTGAACTGGGGGGATAAGTCTATATTGTATTTGAGAATGAACTGGCTGGGTTATATAGGGAGTGAGCTTGTAGAAAAAATGATAAGCTTTCATTTGGTATTGATTTAAGTTAGATTTTAGTTTAAGTCAAAGTCAAACAATCAATATTAATCACATATTTCAAAGATCTTACAACTTTTCAATCACATATTTTAAATTTTTTTATTAAAATCTATTTTTAATGCCCACCTAACAGGGCTAAATTTATTAGATATTAGTCCTAATATAATATTTAATGATAATGTTTGAACCAATCAAAATTCATAGGAGTCTTGATCAACAAATCCCTATTACAATTCCAGAACATATTGGTCTAAAATAATATCCTTAAAAAGAATTTTTTAAGGATATTATTTTAGACCAAGAACATCTAATAGCCATTTTAGTCAAATAAAGTACTCTAAAAAAATTAGCAACCAGAATTCTTCTCACAGAATAAATCCAGAAAACTCACATGAGATGAGTCCCACGTGAGTTTTATATTGAAAAAATATAACCATCCACTTCACGAATAGTGTGTGATCTGTAAGATGTCTGTCAAACTATATTCTGTAAGTGTAGTGCACTTCAAAAATTTATTCAAACATACTAATTATTTTCTAAGGATATTATTTTAGACCAAGTACATCTAAATAGCTATTTTAATCAAATAAAGTACTCTAAAAAATTATTCAAACGGCTAAAAATAGCTTCTTATCAGAAACATCTTTTGGCGTCTCAAATATCATGACAAACATCTCTCTAGTTCAGCACAACAAATCTATGGTTAAGTTATTAAGGCCATGTTTGTCACTTTTTAAAACAAAACACTTTAATTCTCATGTTAATTTTCAATTATATATTCTCATAATAAAATATTTTAAAACACCATTTTTCAAAATAAGGACCATCAAACAGGGTTAGATGAGGATGCCACCTAGTAATTTAGGCTTTATTTGTCTACCATTCCATCACATTATTTTTTCTACAGTACTCATTTCCAACATATATTCTTCATTAAAATAATATTATACGCAAATAAAAAAAATTCTTTCTTTTTTAACCACACATTTCAACACTAATCACTATTCTATAATACATTATTCATAAATAATGGGGCACAAACACTCCCTAAGTAACACATTTCTACATACACTAGCTAGTCTAGACTTATAGACTTACTTTACGTTTATATTTAAGGGGGCTACTATTTAAACAATCCTTAAACGATCAGGGGGTTGTTCAAGGGGCGTTTTCCTAGCGACACAATAATTATTTAGCCCTCGTTTGGCTCCATTAATTTTCATTTCATTCCATTTCATTTCTCTCTTTCCTATTTTTAACTATACAATCTTCCATAAAATAATATTATACGTAAATCGAAATTTTTTTTCTCTTTTTCAATCACTCATTTTTCAGAAAAACGTTATTTCACTCATTAATTTTTCCACAATGGACGGCAAACGGGGGCTTAAAGTGTGTGGATGAATGGTTGCCAATTGTAATAAATCTTCGTTAAATCCACGTCCCACCAAACTATTCATTGTCCCTTGTTTGAATGAGATTTCTCATTATACAACAAGAAGCATTTAAAAATTGACATTGTACTAGTAAATTGTCTGAGCATTTACAAGTCAAAGAAGACGGTGAAAGATTGAAGTTCCAAAATACCCCAATCTTCAAATATATATACAAAAACGATCCTCCCAATTGATGGATGACACTACATTTATAGAAAAAGGACAATTTGGAAATTTGGAAATTAGAACCTGCCATCAGACTTACCATAGTCAACAATTCTTTATTTTAACTCACAATAACTGACAAACATTAACTTGTTGGTCAATAGTGACAGCAAGAAAATTGGCCTAATATTTATGATTATTTGAGACTTTTCGGTAGCTCAAATTCTACCCGTTCAAATCGCTGTCGGCATATTTGATAAGGTTCTGCTGACATGATTTTTTATTTTACTTTTGTCTCTTGTTGAAGGAATTTTCGACGTTATCGTAATTTTTGTTTGAAAATTAATTTTTTAAAAAACTTTACATTCAATAAGCATTAAAAAAATTATATTAGACCAACTTCCTTTGCTCTTCTAATTAGAAGAAGCATTTTAATAAAATTAGTAAAACGACAGAAAAACAAGTTTTGAATTTCAAAAACTCATTTTAACTTTTCAAAAATTATGTCAAATGAACCCTAAATAAAAATAAATATATAAAAAAATTTTACTTAGCATATGCAGTTCAAGGTAATTGTTTTCTTACTCATGGTGAGTAAGAGAAAATGTACCCACAACTGACGTGGCAATATCACATCTGACTTGCAAGTCAAATGTCGATACAATAAGCGACCCTTTCACTGTAGACAAGAGATCATCTATGTAAGTTCAAATCTACTTTGTATATTGTATCAAACATGCACTAGTAACATTGTTGATAGTGAAGATCATATTGCAGTGGAAAGTCTAAAAAAAGGATCATTATACTATTAACAATTTCCAATATTATGTTAGAAATTCTATTAAGTTTCAGTTTCAAAAATTATTACTTTTTAAATTTTTAATTTTTAATTTTGGTTTAATTAAAATCTTTATTTATAATATAATATATACTTAAATATTTGAATGGAGGTTATGCATTAATTAATTTCACATTGTTGTGGGGGTTGATTTTTACCTATGAAAGGGATGGTGATTTCATTGTTAGATGCATCATAAAAAGATGTAATTTGAAAACATAAAAATACTTCATTTATATTTCATACTATATTTCAATAGTTTTGGCAACTCAATGAGATATTTGTTCTTTATTTCTCTATGACCGTGCTCATAAAAGGATAATTGACTATAAGCTACATGTGTTTTATCCTGGAGCATTACCAGCACGAAAGGGAGGCAGAGATGACTTTATGACAACGTCTTTGACGTGACTCTCTAAGGCTTGCTTTCTAAATCTCTTCTAACTTTACGTTATATTATTGTCGAATTGTATTTATTATTTTATTATATTAATTGATAATTTATCTACATACAAATCACCTATTTTTCCCAGCAATATAAAGTTGTGCTTGAGATAATTTGTGTAGATGAATGGCATGGGTGGTCTTTAGTCAGTAATGGCTCTGTATTTCTTATTTGTTCTTGTTCACCTTCTAAAAGTAATTTGGACAAAGCATTGAGCAAGAAGAGATACTAATATGATATTCAAATATGAAGAGGAAAATAATTAATTTTCCGCAATCCTAATTTCATTCTACGTACATATTATGATTGTCACAATATTTTGATTATGTGACCAAATCAAGCAATAAAATTCATTTGAATCTCTCTTGAATTCTATTTGCTGCTTACAATATTGTACATCATACTTGATGTTTTTAATTTGTTTGCTTATTTTTGTAATATATTTTTATTTTCTTGGAAGAATTCCAAATAATGGCATAAATAAAAGACGCCACATAGTTGAAGTCCCAGTCGATGAAGTGCATCAGTTGAAATTAATATGTGCTGGGAACGCAATTCCTGCAACAGAAATCTCTCAATGTCCTAACCAGTTCTTGCTTGTCAGGCTTTGGCAAAAAAAAATACGATCTCTTTGGCTAAAGAATAGCCATGAAAGGAAAATCAGTATCAGTTGAATTAATATTTTCCTCCCTTCACTATTAAAATTCAATTAGTATTGTCTGCTTCTAATATCTACTTTATGACCTTAAATCTTAACAACATACATATTACACTTCTATAGAATATCGAGAGTAAATTTATGTGATTTTCCAAAACTTCTCCTTGGAAACCTTTGTGATGCAGGAAATTGTTGGGATAATTCCCTCCTATTTGCTTCATATAAGGTAACTACTATCTGCGATTTTCATTGCCTCTTTTCCTATTAGATAACAACATTGTCAGGTTCAGTGAGGCTTACTTGGGAAAAGAAAAGGAAACCTCAATAATAAAAAAAGAGTCCAAACTTGGGGGTATGCCTTTTGAGTTTCTGCTTGAAAGTCAGGATTTATATAAAGTGCAATAGGCCAAATTATCATTTTCATGTTTCGATTGTTTCGATGGTTGCATTTTCATTGAATGACCTGAGATAATGGACTTAAATTATCTTTACATAAGATGACTTTGATGTTTCTAATGAGCTTCGGTGTTATTCTTTCGAGCGTGTTCGTCGCTAACAATTAAAAAGAATTAGATAATTGTGTAAGGGACAAACCTCTTGAGACAAAGTCCCAAAAAGGGGTGTTCTTTATTGGCGATGACTTTACAATTGGAAATTAAAAACAGAATGCCTCCAAGGGGTGCAAGCACACGAGTTACTGAAAGAAGTGTTTAAATCTAAACTAAGAAATTTAAAATTACATATTCTCTGTTCGAGAGTTTTTTATTCGGGGTCCTTTACTCTATGTCTTTTTTTCCTTTTATACTCCCTGGATGATCTCTTTGTGATCAACCGCCTAAAAACTGCTTGATCGTTCTATAACTGCCCACTTTCCTCGTAATGGCCAACTTGTCATGAAACTGCCTTTTTTAACTGCTGTCATTACTCTTCGTCGTTCAACCGTTTTCGATTGAATTCCTTGAATCGTGGAACGTAATAGGGTTGCTTAATAACTGCTTTGATAACTGCGCTTCTTGATGACCACAACACTTCATATTTGCTAAGACCTTGGGCGACTCGAAGGTTTGGGCGATAATAGAGTAGCAGTTCTGGGCGACTGCATGGCACTCCATTCGCTCAGATCCTGGGCGATTTGCAAGCTTGGGCGATGGTGTTACCGTGTTCCTGGGCTTTCCTATTTGGGTCTTCATCCTGAATTGTCTGATTGGGTTTCATTCTTTGGGCTATCTGATTTGGGGATCTTCCCATTGGGTTTCATTCCTTGAGTCGTTCGATTTGGGCCGAATTTTTATGTGTCAACAGTTACTTTGATCTCAGCTAGAAATGTATGGTTCATAAAAAGAAAGATAAGAGTAAACATAAGTTTAGATCTAAATTTAGAGCTAATGAAATAAAATTATTCAAGATGGATATCTTTGAAATGTGGGGGTTTTAAAAATTTTTGATAGATACGACATATATTTTATTGTTCTTTGTTGGAAAAGCTAACTTTGAAAAGTATTAAAAAAAAATTGTAGATCTGGAGGTGCATACAAGAGTTCAATGTATGCATCTGCGCGAACATGTTATATAAATCAATTTCTAAATTTCATGTATTTATCTTGTTATAAAGTTCTTCAAGAAGGATATCTTTGAAATATGGAGGTGTTTAAAATTTTCAACAGGTACATCTTATATTTTATTGTTCATTGTTAGAAAAGTTGACTTTGAAAAGTGTTAAAAATAAAAATTGTAGATTTGCATGTGAATGTAAGAGTTGAATGGATGCATATGCTCGAACATGTTGTAGAAGTCAATTTCTAAATTTCTTGAGTTCATCTTGTTATAATTAAATATGTGACATTGATATTTTATAAATCTTTTAAAAGACTTTGCAAATGTCCATATTGCTGGCGGAGAATAAGAACTTGCAAATATTATAGTACCAATTTATTGTCCAAGAGGGATGTGAATAAATATAGTCCGAGATGGACATATATAAATCATTAAGGAGAATGAGTTTAAGCACATAAAGGAGTCATCTCTGGAAGTGACTCTGACCTTTATAATTAGAGATCCCATGAAGAAGGTTCAATGCAGTAGAACCAATTTTGTACTGTGTGACTTGTAATAGCCATTATTTATGCTCATTCATATGGCGATATAGTGCTAATAAATGCAATTTTGGTAAGGATCTAATCCTGAAGAATACCGATGCGAGAATTTTCGCTACATGTAGGTCGTACGCACCCTTGAAGGATCCATATATCTAAGAGTTGCCATGAGACCGTGGCTATGGAATTGAGCTATTCCATAGAGACTCTTATTAGAATCAAGATTATAGTACATGGCCATAAAAAGTGTTGTTTGTTATGAACTAGAATCTAAATCGATACTGTGTGTGGAACAATTGAAGTTTGGTCAAAGGGACCTAATTCAAAAATTAGTTCATTATGTCCCCCTCAAATAAAAATTGTTATCACTAAGTTAGATTCAAATCCAAAAGACACATATATCTACTGCACAGCATAACATTCCCACTATATAATATATATTTCTTTATATTAAGTTTCAACTTTTAAAATTATTACGTTTTTAATTTTCAATTTTGATTTAATTAAAATCTTAATTTATAATATAACATGTACTTAAATATTTGAACGGAGGTCATAAATTAATTAATTTGACATTATTCTTTCCTATAAAAAGGATGGTGATTTTATTGTTAGATGCATAATAAAAAGATACAACTTGAAAATATAGAAATACTCCATTTATATTTCATACTATATTTCTAAACTTTTGGCAGTTGGATGAGAGGTTTGTTCTTTATCTCCTTATGGTCGTGTTCATATAAAGAAAATCGGTTGTGGGCTGCATAGATCTTATCTTGGAGCCATGCCAAAAGTACTAGACGAAGAGGAGACAACAAGACTTTATGACAGTGTATTTGGCGTGACTCTTTAAGGTTTGCATTCTAAATCTCTTCTTGAATTTAGGTTTTATTATTGCTCACTTGTATTTTTGTTATTTTATTGTGTTAATTGATAATTTTTCTACCCACAAATCACCCATTTTTCCAACATATTGTACTTAAACCTTGCACCTCGTGTAAAGTACTTATTCAATAAAATCATCGGATACCATATTCCAAGTTAAGTATTATTTTTAGAAAATTGCATCCATCTCTTGGTTGATGTACATGTGGAAAATAACATAACGTCGTATTCAATTGCATGGAAGTTTTGAGATAAATGTGTAGGCCATGCAAAACTTTTGCAAACATTGAAAAAGTATTTGGTCTGATATTTTTAAAAATGCTTTTTCGAAGATACGTATAACATAAAGCTCGAAGCGCATATTCGACATTTTGAGTGTTTTCATTGAAAATTCTAAAAACATTCAAAATATGAAAAACAAGAAATAAAATTTTATTATAAATAAAAAATGTTAAAAAAAGAAAATATAAATTCTAACAAATAAAATTTTAGCTTGTTTGAGAGTGATTTTTCACCCCAAAAAAAATTGATCTTTTGACCTTTATTTTACTATTCCAGCTGTAAAGTTTGACTATTTCTTTCACAAATGGCCCTCCCTTTTCTCATAACGGTCACAAAATCAATTCTCAAAATCACTCTCAAACGGGGCCATAAAAATTAAAAAAATAAAATAAATGAACACAGATAAAAATATTTTGAGTCCACCATATTAATTTTTATTTACATTTCCTATATTTTGAGCTCAATTTATTATTTATTTGTACTTTTGTAGTGAAAATAAAATATTGTAAAAATCATTAACTTAAAAATGTATATATTACTTGATAATACATTAACATAAATTTGTTTTATTTTTAATGCATAATCAAATTTTATGACATAAAATGTCGTAAAATATTTTTTCAAATTTCAAACCAAAAATATTTTCAAATTTCTATTTTAAGAAATAATTTTTCAAAATGACAACTTAAATACCTTTTTAGTAATCTTGAAACAAACCCTCAAAATAGAAATCTAAAAATGAATTCGCTCAAAATTGAAGCCTAAGCCAAATGAGTCCTGGTATTTCTGCATTTTGGAAATGTAATAGTAACTTCTTGATCCAAGAGTTTCTGGCGGTTGGAAAATTTCATTAATAAATTATTCAATATTTATGAGTTAATTGCTAACTATTTATTAATTAGGTTATAATACAAAGTTAGGACGTAGATATAACCAGTTCATAAGTTGCTTTATTTTAAAGTTTTAATAACGAATTGATTATTGTTTTTAGTAGCTTTTTGTAATAATGTTATTAAGCCCTTGTTTGGTCTGGTCCATTATTTTTAAAATACATTTTTTTATCTTATTTTTAATTATACATTCTCCAATAAAATAATATTCATGCAGATCTAAACTTTTTTCTTATTTTTTAACAACACGTTCTCCATCAAATCACTAATCCAAAATACATTTTTAACAAAAAAAAAAAAAAATTGGGGTTCAAACAGACTAGCTTCAATTTGCCAGAGGTTAAAATCAGATTTTTAGTAAATTTTGATAGAAGTTAATGAATATATATTTAAACAATTATAAATTTCATGAAATATATGATTAATATTAATTATTAATTTTGACTTGAATTAAAATCTTAATTTTAATTTTCACCTTGTTATAAACTGTTAGCACTGTTTATTTGAAGAATAATGTTTGGTGTACATTATGGACACCATAATAATGTACATAATGCACACATAGTACCCCCTATTGAAGAGGTGTCGGGTCCATAATGTACCCATAGCACAACCTTTATTTGAAAGGTCGGCAAACTACAAGAACAAGCGTGTTTCTTATTTGGATAATAGTCCATCCCTTGTTGTCAGTCAACCTAACTACTTTGGATATACGGTATCTCTCCCGTGGCAACAACTTGACAGATTTAAGATAAACAATACAAAAATGTTTGCCAAACTTTTAAGTCAGTCAAATATATTTAAGAGATATTTTATTGATAATATTTATTTGTTTTACCTTACAATTACATTTTTGTTACTTGTGATTAAAAAGAGATATAATTTATTTTCATACATTGGTGCTACTATGAAAATTGTTATATATCTATATTGCTTATAGATAAGTTAAAACTAATTACTCCATTCGTCCCATTTATATAAGCTTGTTTTGTTTTTCATGCGGATTAAAAATCTTATTTAATGTAATTGAAAAATTAATTTTTGCCAAGAAATTATCTAGTTTTTCCATATTTAATTTTCAACAACTATTAGTAAATTATTGTTGGAATTAGTAAAGAATTAAAAAATTGATTTCAAAAACTATGCAAATTATTGGGAAATGTGCACGCATTTGAATGATTTCAAGAAGTATGCAAATTAAGTGGAAAAAATTGATTGTAACTAGACAAACTAAATAAGGGTATATTAATAAAGGAACAAAATAAAATATTCTAAATTAAGAAACATGACTATATATTTGGGACAAGAAAAAAACTAAGCCTACATAAATGGAACGGAGGGAGTATAAGTAATTTTTTAAGCTAGATATGGTCACCAAAATTTTTATTTATTTATTTTTAGTTCCACCACACTTTTAAACATTTTTCTTATTCACTATAATGATCATGAATAAAATGGCATAGATAACTAAGGCTGGATATGGTTCGATTCGATTCGAACTGAATCGGACTCGAAATTTTCAAGTATTCAGTAAGTGGAACCTTCGAGTTCAAATTTGATTCTGTTCGATTAAGTTCAGTTCAGCTTCATTTAGTTCCTCATACTATAATTAAATTTTTTAATATTTACAAAATCATATTAATTCAACTAATGACATGCTCAATCTTACCTCTTACAAATAACGTAATCAAATCTTATGTATCTTTTACTTCTCTCTTTGTTGAGTTCTTAATAGATTTGATTGTTAAAATCATGGGAAGATGAAGATAACGAGCTCACAATAATTAAGAGAGATACGGTCGAACTTCAATTTGATTCCTCCGAAATGGTAGAAATGGCACTATGGTAGAACAACAGTTTTAGGTAAAATTTAGGCCAATTTGACTAAATTAAACTTGGACTGGAAATTAGAAATATGAAAATCATATTTTTGGATTTGAGCCAGGGATGTCAAGCAGGCCGAGTGGCTCGTCGACTTGACCACTTAGCTTGTAAAAATACGACTCGTGGATGGATCGGGCTCGTTATTTGAGCATGAGTCGAATGGGTCGGCCCGTATGGCGAGTTGAACCAACTCGTGGGCACATCTCATGCTAGCCCATGAACCTAGGCTACGAGCTCAGGCTCGTGACCACTTCAATCACTGCTCAAAGTTCAATGAATGTTGCAAACGATGACTAAACTTTGAAAAGTGGCCAAAACGACCACTTAATTTTTTTCTTTTTAAATACCCCCTACCCATTTTCTTTTTTTTCACAAAACAATACAATATTCCAAGTTTCCAACAACTCTCTCTCACACTCTCCTCCACAATTCTACAATATACTACATCAATTTTTACAATTTTATCTTCAATTATTCAATATCAATTCATTCAATTATCACACTACAAATTTACAATTACAAATTCACAATCTTACACACATCAACTTTCTTTCCATATTCTTTACTTAGTTAAGTCTTAGTACTTACGATACCGTCTATACATTTTAATTTTATCACAATTCACAAATGAATCCACACTCATTTCTTGATAGCATGTTCGATGTCGGAGGCGAATAACCTATAATGCTACAAAGACAATTTCGGAATGAATTTTCGGTCTAAATGAAGTGCCCATTTTCGAAAATATTTCAAATTTGGCTGCTCATGGAAGCAATAATCCATTTGATTTAGATGACATTGATGTTCTCGAAGCGAAGCAGGAGAAGGAACCTGAATTAGACATTTCTTGATGCAAGAGAAAAGCAAAAGGGAAAAATAAGCAAAATATTGAAATCACTTTAAATTGATTTCAACGGGTCGTGTGATTGATAAAGTAGTAGAGCCTAAAACAGTATGTAAATACTATCAACAACGATTAGCAGGACAAAAAGACATTGGTATCACCCTCCTCAACTGTCACTACAAAGCATGTGCAGCCAAACATAGACTTCGTGAAGCTGGTCAAACACAATTACGATTTAGTAGTCCAGGAGTTGGTTCTACGACTTCGTCCCTTACCACGTGGATGTATTCGAAGGAGAATGCTCAAATAGAAATCGTGAAACTTGTTGTTGGTACTGAGTTCTCTCTAGCAACGGCAGACAATCAATATTTTATCTCGAATGTAAAAGAATATTTTTAACCGAGGTACGTTGTAGTAAGTCGAAACACAATTCGTTTAGATACAATAAAATATTCCCTTTAAACAAAACAACAATTAACTATGGATTTGTAAAAATATGAGATTGTTATATCTTTAACTTCGGATATATGAGAATGGATTAATAAAAGAGCTTATATAGCTACAACTACACAATACATTGACCCACTTTGATTTATGCATAAAAAAATTATTACTTTTAAAATTATTGAATTATCTCACAACACTAACAATATATAATGTTATTATGAGCATTACTAGAGAATATCATTGCGAAAGTAAAATTCGTTCTTTTATATTCGCTAGTGTTAATAAAGTAGTTATCGATAAATTATGCAGGGTATTACAGTCTAATTTCAGTAGTTCTTTGTTTCATATTCATTGTTTGCCATATTTTAAATTTAGTTGTGCAAGATGTTTTGAAACATATTAAAGATGAAATGCAAAGAATTAGGAATGTACTAATATATATCATGAAGGAATGCACTAATATATATCACGATCTCCTCTAGTAGAAAACAAGCCTTTGAGGAATTTTGTACCAAATTTAGAATGACGAATACGAAAATATTTGTTAGTGACGTAGGGCATAAATGGAACTCCACTTACTTATTATTAAAATCATGCAAAGATTTTGAACATTAAATAATAGAGTTTTATAACAATACGCATATTAGAAACGATGACGACACTATTTTGAAATAGTCCAATTGACTTTTAGCTTTAGAAGTTTAAAAAAAAATGACAATTTTTTACGACTCTATAAATATACTATCACATTAGATGTATGGTGCTTAAAAGTCTTTATGTAATTGCAAGGATATTTCATAAATACAAAAATGACCCCATTTTGAGTGCAATTATATATTCTATGGAATTAAAGTTTATAAAATATTGAGAAGATTTGCTTATGTTATTTCCTTTAACTTGCATTATGGATCCCCGTTATAAGTTATTATGGACTAAATATATAATTGATTAGATTTCAAGAATTTTAACTTTTAATACACCTATCATGTATAAAAATTTAGAACAAATTTTATGTGAAATGTATGAATTATATGTAGAACAGACCAGTACAAATTTTAGTCGAGTACCCTCTGTACCTACTTCTTCCACTAATATTGAAGAAGATGACGTTGAACTTTTAATTTTATTCGAAGGCATTAACACGTATAGATACAATAAAAATCAATAGGTTCATCTAGTAATAGTTTGTCTTTTGCATATAATCAAACATCGAACGCAAGTTCAAATGCATTGCCTGTTGAATTAATTGATTACTTTAATCATAATATGTCTATCGACAAAAAAATATAAAAAGTATGGAAAAGTTATTGAATTCTGGCGAAGATATGAACGACAATGGCCACTAGTTTCTGCAATTGTAAAAGACATACTGACACCTCCGATTAGCACTGTAGTTTCGGAGTCTACTTTTAGTGTTGATAAGAGGGTTTTGTCTGAAGTCAGGAGTTGGTTGCAAAAGATATTTTGGAAGTATTAATGTACGTGAAGGATTGACATGACGTTCATTTTTTACTATAAGATAAATTTGCCGAAATTGTATATCGTCAGGTAAGTGATATTTAATTTAACCATATTAATCAAAATTTGATACTTTAAAAAATTGCACATGGTACAAGTTGTTCGTGTATAATTTTAAATTTCGCATACTTGATATTTAAGTAACCGATCTCAAACCCGGATAAAGGAGAAATGTTTATATTTTATCTATTTTTTTTAAAAAGGAAATTACATGAACTTGCGAGCCGAGCTCATGAGTATAAGGGCCGAGTCGGCTCAGCTCGGCCCATTGCCATCGCTAGTTTGAGCTAAATTAATTAGTTAGCAATTTTATTTAAAAAAATAATAATTTGACTTGATTAAAATAAATAAATTAAAAATTAGAGAGATTATGTTCTTATTTGATTTTTGATTTAGAACCAAGCATTGAATTGAACCCGTTGGTTCTTGACTCGAATACTTGTTCGAGTATTTAATTTAAGAAGAATCGCTCGATTCGGTTCGAGTCGGGTCGGGATCGAAAGTTTTGTCCAATCCTATTGATACCCATCTCTTAAAATATTAATAGGCATGTTCTTTTTCTCTCTTTCATTCTCAAGCATAACACAAGTCTTATTTATTATAACACTGACGAATATAAGGAAATCTGATTTTTTTAAAGACAAATTCGTTGATATAATGAATGTGTTGACGCACTAAAAGTGCAGCCCAAATCAAATAGCCCAAGGAATAAACCCCAATTGAGGAATTCAGAATAAAGGTCCAGACAGGTTTATTAATGAATGCAGTGGAAGCCCACGAACACAGTAACATCATCGCCCAAGCTTGCAAGACGCTCAAGATCTGAGCGAATGGAATGCCTTACAGTCGCCCAGAGCGATGACCCTGTTCTCGCCCATACCTGCGAATCGCCCAGGATCTTAGCAAACATAAAATGTTATAGTTATCCAGAAATGCATTTATTGAAGCAGTTATTGAGTAACCTTATCACATTCCACGATTCAAGGAACCCAGTTGAAGGCGGTTAAACGACAAAGAGTAGTGGCAGCAGTTAGAGACGGCAGTTCCACAACAAGTTAGCCATCATAAAGAAAATGGGTAGTTATAAAGCAATCAAACAGTTTTCAAGCAGTTTGTCACGAAGAAATCGTCAAGGGAATATAAAAGGAAGAGAAGACACAGAGAGAAAGAACCCCGAATCAAACATTCTCAAACAGAGAATATGTAATTTCAATTTCTTAGTTTAAACTTAAACATTTCTTTCAGTACTCGTGTGCTTGCACCCCTTGGAGGCATTCTGTTTAGTTCCAATTGTAAATCATCGCCAATAAAACACCCCTTTTTGGGACTTTGTCTCAAGAATTTTGTTCCTTATACAATCGTCTGATCCCTTTTTAATTGTTAGCAACTACTCGCGCGAAACAATTTGGCACGCCCAGTGGGACCTTGGTGTTTGGTGTTGAAAATACAAAAGGTAAAACAATATGCCTCACAAATCTGATAAGGAAGTAGCAAGTCAGGGAGGAGTCCAATCTGTGATTGAACGATACGAGGAGCAGTATAGCTCTCCACAAACAGAGGGACAGAGTCAGAGCAATCACAATCGTTACGAATCAATGACAGAATTTAGTCCTCGAACCATGCGTGCATTACTTGGAGAACTCATACAAGATGTCGTTGAACAGGTAAATCTGCGAAATATTCATAATATGAAAAGATTTACCCAGAATGGGAATGCACATTATGACAACATGACCAAACAACTGAATACTTTGAATGAAATAATGAATAAGTTAGTAGGCCAAATTTGTCAACCAATTGTGCCTCTTGCAAATCACTTTCAAGCTAGGACAATTGTGAGACATAATCCCCCAGTCCTAAGTCCAAGTCAAGGGATAGAACCACCTTTTTGTCCCCCTACTTCAAACCAGGGGGATGGTGTAATACCAAATTAGAATAATGGTAATGGTACAACTAATTTGGGGGGTAACCTAAATGTAAAAGACAATGTCCTAAATAATGGACAGAATGCCCCACGTGTTAATGATGGAATAAATATTCAGGCTAATGGTAACAATGGCCCAAATCAATGTAACTTTGTTGCCAACCAAGGACCAAACATCAGGCCTCAAGCAAATCAACCGATCAATCAACCTGTAGGAATTCCATATGATCCCAACGTCATGTTGAAGAATCAAACTATGGAAATAGTACAGGATCAGATGGCTTTTGGAGTACGTCCCGTCATTAGGTCGACTTACACAAAGCCATATCCTGATTGGGTAGATCAAGCATATCCATGGCCTAGAGGGTATAAAGTGCCAGAATTCTCACTATTTACCGGTTTAGGAGAGGTGTCTACTCTAGAACACATAGGGCGATTCACACTGTAAAGTGGTGAAGTAACAGACTACCATAAAATGAGGTTGTTTCCTAGTTCATTAACAGGAATAGCTTTCCCCTGGTTCATCAATTTGCCAACTCTATTCAAACATCGCAACAATTGGAGCGATTGTTCCATGCTCAGTTTTATAAGACTGAGTCTGAAGTTACTTTGGCCGATTTGGTGAGTCTGCGTCAAATGCCAAACGAATGGGCAGAAGGTTTCCTTCAAAGGTTCAACACAGCAAGAAGTAAATATTTTGTACCTCTGCCCGAAAAGGAGTTTGTCAAAATCGCTCAAAATTATCTAAACTTTGATTTGAAAAAGAAATTTCAAGACAAGGAATTTCCTAATCTTTTTCAATTGAGCGCAAACGTGATTAGGTATGAACGATTAATAAGAGAAGAAGAGCAAATAAAAAATTCTAGCAAGGGAACTTATTAAAGAGACCCAAATTTTGATGTTCATGTCATTAATGACGAATATTACGATCAAGCCGAAATGTTTGGCCGAATTGATTAAAGGAGATACGTATACTTGTCCTATAATGGCTAAGCCTAGACCGTCGAGCAAGGATGAGCCTATAAAAGATGAAAACAAAAAGGTTAGAACGTTCTCGTTCGATGTAACTAAAGCTGACATTATATTTGATAAACTATACAAGGATAAACAGATAAAGCTTAGCGATAAACATAAATTGCCAAGCCCTGAACAAGTTAAGGGTAAAAAATATTGTAAGTGGCATAATGCATGGTCACATTTGACTAACAACTGTTTGGTTTTTCGCCATGTGTTACAGGATGCCATTGAATCAGGATGAATAACGTTCGAGGATAAGAAGAAAATGGCAGTGGATGAAAACCCTTTTCCACAGCCACTGGGGTGAACATGGTGACGATTGGTTTCAAAAACAAGTTGTCAAAATTCAAGTTGGTTATAAATAACGGGGAAGAGGACCCTGGGCTACATCCCAGTGTCTTTGAACGTATCAAAGGAAAGAAGCCCAAAAAAGATGAAGACGTCCTGTGTGCAAGATGCAAAAGAGAAGTAAGGGCAAATACAAAGAAACTAGGGATATGGCAGCATCACCATCGCCCTAGTTTTTTCTCAAACGCTCAGCCTGGTAGAGGGCAAGGTACATCATTCTATAGGGGATCGCCTTTTGAAAGGCAGTTCAGGCTAGTAAATAATGGGAAAACATTCAGGCCACAACCTCGCCAACCAAATGCATGGCATTCGTTCCAGTATAACACAGGAAAGGTGATACCCTTCAACGAGATGACTAGAACCCAATAAAGGCGTTTTCAACGGAACTATGGACGAATGATGAGGCAACAACAGGGAATGCCACGTCCTAAAATGCCTAAACTGCTCGAGGTAGCCAATCAAAATATTCTCAAAGACAGTGAAGAGACTGGTACAGGTGAATCAATGGAAGAATTGCCAAAAACTTCTTCTGGGAGATCGAAGTTTGAGCGAGACAGAAGAGATGGAAAAGATCCAGATCAGCTCCTTACTATTCAGTTCGGTACGTTATCTCCTGTCATGGCTAATAATTACTTTTTAGCCAATGAGTTCAAGAACAAAGAGAAAGAAGAAGAAGAAAGGGAGAATAACGAAGAGGACGCATGTGTGCTGGAATGTGAAGAAGGCCAAACTTCTAGAGGGGCCTACGATGATGAAGGGGATGATGGTATGACGGACATCGAAGAGGAAATTAATCTGCAAGCAGAAAGAAGAAAGAGAGGGGTATCGTACAATACTCTGTTGAAGCAACTACATCGAGAGGGGGTTCGTGAAGTGGACTTGTTGGGGGAACTGTCTGGGCGTTCTTTCAATTATTACGTGCTGTACAGGACGCCCAAAAGGAAAAAAAGAGTTTCTCGCTCTGAAAAGTATGGATCGCCTCCAAGAATAATGCTTCCTCCCACAGGTTGGGTAACCGAAGAAGAAGCATTAGAAAATAGTAAAAAGGAAATTCAGGAAACAGAAGCTCAGTGCGATATACTGCACGTTGACTTATCACAAAAAAATAACTCGACGGAGGACAAACAGGAAGTGGAAATAGATGCTGCCGGAAAGGTTATTTTTAAGAGACCAGCCATGAAGTTAACTAAACACTTGAGGTCATTGTACGTTAAAGCTTTAGTTGACGGCATACCTGTGGCAAAAGTACTTGTTGATAATGGAGTGACTATAAACACCATTCCATCTAGGATGATGAGAAAATTTGCAAAGACAGGAAGTGATATGATTCCAACAGAAGTCATCCTTACAAGTTTCAATGGAGGAGCAACTTCAGCTAAAGGGGTTATGCCATTGGATATAACTATAGGGATAACTACTAGGACCATAATTTTCTTTGTAATAGATGATCCTACTAGTTACAATGTGTTATTAGGAAGAGATTGGATACACGGAAGTCGCTGTATACCCTCATCGCTCCATCAATGCCTGATTTTTTGGAATGATAAGGGTAAAGCACAAGTGGTGCAGGCCGATTATAGGCCTTTTGTCGTAGAAGCAAATTCAGTGGAAAGGTTCATGTACGAAAGAAATTATGGACCTGTCAGAGTAGTCCAAGATGGAGAAGAAACTCAAATTGTTGCACAGAGTGAAGAGCCATTTTCGGTAGATGCACTCACTAAAATGTTCAGTCAAATGAGGCCAAACATAGTGGCTCTAGAAGAGCCAGTAATTGGCAAAAGAGTAATTAAGGAGTTTTAAATGAGTTGTAAGTAACAAAGGCAAATGGTCGATGTTCGGGCCTTCAAAGCCAAATTAATGACTTTCAATAAAGGATGTAAGAACAAGATGAAAGAAGAAGCAGCTTTGGAAGCATTGAGAGACAAATTAGCAGTGTTCGAGTTGGAACAAAATATTGACCGAGAAGTCAAGAAGGTGGATTGTTTAGAAGAAGAAGTGCCTATAAGGGAATTGGACGATGAAGTAATGAGGATCACCAAGCCTGGATACGCTCAAGCACAAGATCCTCTGATTAAAGTGAATATTGGCAATGAAGGAGAAGATCGCCCAATATTTGTCAGCCAGATGCTCGATCAAGAGGTTAGTGATAAATTAATCGCTTTATTAAAGGAATATAAGGATTGTTTTGTTTAGGAATATAAACATATGCCTGGTTTAGGTAGAGGTTTGGTGGAACACAGATTACCAATCAAGCCAAATTTTAAACCTCATAAACAACCTTCTAGGCGTTTTGCTCCTAATGTACTCCCTAAAATTAAGAAAGAAATATAGCGATTATTAAAAGCAGGCTTTATTAGAACATCCAGATATGTCGAATGGTTGTCCAACATCGTGCCAGTGCTAAAAAAAGGGTAAATTAAGTGTGTGCATAGACTTTAGGAATTTAAACATAGCCACACCCAAAGATGAATATCCAATGCCTACAGTAGATTCTTTAGTAGACTCGACTGCCGGACACGTAATATATTCCTTCATGGATGGGTATTCAGGATACAATCAAATTTATATAGTTGAGGAAGATATACACAAAACTGCATTTAGGTGCCCTGGATCTCTAAGATGTTTTGAATGGATAGTTATGCCTTTCGGCCTAAAAAATGCAGGAGCAACTTATCAAATGGCAATGAATTTGATTTTTCATGATATGATAGGCAAGTTTGTTGAGGTGTATGTAGATGATATAGTGGTCAAATCCATTAAAGAAGATGACCATTTTGAACAATTGAGATGTTCATTTGAGCGAATGAGGCAATATAAACTAAAATTGAATCTCTTGAAATGTGCATTCGGCGTTAACGCAGGAAACTTCCTTGGTTTCTTAGTACACAAAAGAGGGATTGAACTTGATAAAAATAAAGCGAAGGCTATTTTAGAGGTCAAATCACCTAACAATAAAAAAGAATTGTAAAGGTTTCTAGGCCAAGTAAATTTTTTAAGACGCTTTATTTCTAACTGTGCAGGACAAACTAAAGCTTTTTCTCCACTTTTAAAGTTGAAAAATCAAGACGAATTTGTCTAAAAAGAAGAGTATCAAAAGGCTTTTGAAAGCCTAAAGACATATTTATCAAGTCCACCAGTGTTGGTGTCACCAATCCAAGGACGGCCAATGAAAGTATATATATCGGCTAAACAAGAATCAATAGCTGGAATGGTCGCGCAAGAAAACCAATTTGGTGAAGAAAGGGCGATTTACTACTTGAGTAGACGGTTAACAAAATGTGAATGTAATTACTCCGCCATTGAAAAATTATGTCTTGCATTGTATTTAACGTGTACGAAATTAAGGGCTTATTTACGGCATGTAACCGTTTACTTGATTTTTAGAGTAAATTTGGCTAAGTATATGTTCTCTCGCCCTATTTTACACCAAATGGTAGGCCTTTGGACGTTAGCATTATCAGAATTCGAAATACAATACATATCCCAAAAGGCAATAAAAAATAGGCTTTGGCTAACTTTCTGGCCGATCATCCATGCCTTGACATGCCTGAAGAAATTGAATTAGAAATCAATTCATTCGAATTAAAACCTTAGGTTTTGTATTTCGATGGGTCAAAAACCTCTAAAGGTGCAGCAGTAGGAATAGTGTTAATAAATCCTTTAGAGATTTGTTACAAGTTCGCATTCACTTTGGATAGGATGTGTACCAACAATCAAGCCGAATATGAAGCCTTAATCGTGGGCCTAGAATTAATGATAGTTATGGAAGTAAAGAATGTGATCGTTAGAGCCGATTCTCAATTGGTGATTGGTGATTTTAAGTGCCAAAGTGATTCCATTATAAGTCAATATGAAATCGCCCAAGAGTTGTTGGAAGAATTCGACCAATTAGAACTTCAATGTGTTAATAAGATATATAATGACGTAGCAAATGAGTTGGCCCAGATGGCCTCAGGGTATTCAAAGGTTTTAAATTGGAAATCTACTTATGAATATGGAGTAATATTGCCCGTAGTCCAAAGAAGGGCGAGAAGGATTGAAATTCATTGCGTACAAGATGGAGATGCAATAGATTGGAGGTCAGAGATTAAAAGATTCCTTAAAAAACCTAATAAAGGAAATAGTAGAAAAATGAAGTTGCGTTTGCTAAACTATACACTGATAGATGAAGAGTTGTTTAAGAAACGCTCTGATGGTATATTGCTAAAATGTGTAAGTTTGCAAGAAGTTAGGACAATCATGGCTGAGGCGCACAAAGGGAAATATGGAGCTCATCAAGCTAGCCAAAGGATGAGATGGTTAATTATTAGGAATGGATATTTTTGGCCCAAGATGGGAGAATCATGTGTTCGATATGTAAAGAGTTGTCTAGCATGCCAAAAGCATGATCCAATACAAAGGACGCCAGCAAGATAGATGACACCCATTATCAAACCCTGGCCGTTCAAGGGTTGGGCAATAGACCTGATAGGGAAGATTTATCCTCCATCGTCCAAGCAACATACCTTTGTTATAGTTGCGACTGATTTTTTCACTAAATGGGTAGAAGGGGTACCTTTAAAAGAAATCACCCAAAAGAGTGTCATAGAGTTTATTCGTAATCATATTGTTTATAGATTTAGGATTCCACAAACTTTGATGGTAGATCAGGAACTTCTTTAAATGGAGATCAAGTGAATAAATTCTTGAGCGAGTTTGGAGTTAAAATAGTGAACTCCACACCGTATTACGCTCAATCCAACGAGCAAGCAGAATCTTCTAATAAGATTCTAAAAAATATCATAAGGAAAATGATAGATGAAAATGTCAGAAATTGACACGAATGTCTAAACAAGGCCTTATAGGCTTATAGGACGTTGTCTCGGTCAAGTACCAAAATTACTCATTTCCAACTTACTTATGGACAGGAGGCCGTTTTGCCTATGAAAATCAACGTGCAATCGATCAGAGTGTGTTTGCAACATAAGTTAAGTGATGATGACTATACCGAATCACTAGTTCAAAATTTATTGGAGTTGGACGAATTAAAGTTGGACGTCTTAAATATATTGCAAGTTCAAAAATAAAGGATGGCTAAGTTCTATAATAAAAAAGTTATAACCAAGTCATTTAGCCTAGGCGAATTGGTTTGGAAAACAGTACTCCCTTTGGATAGCAAGGAAAGATTTAGATGGCACCAAACACATGAGATTCATTAATGGCAAATATTTAAAAAATATATGTTCCTTCCTTATGGAAAAGTGAACAAATAAAAGCGTAATCAAATCATGTTGAATGATTGTATATAAAAAAAGCCAGAACGAAATACGTTCAAATAAATTCCTTTATTATCGAACATTCTTTACAAATTGCGAGATACAAAATACTAAATGCTCTATAAGCTACAATTAAGAGCAAACTAATCTCTCGGTCGATCACCAAGTAAGAGGGTAAACTAGCCTTGATTGCCATCCTGATTGCACTGCTGCAAAGGCAGGCAGAGAGGCCGAGAAGCACTCTCAACAAGCAAAAGGGAAGAAAAGCACCCTCACATCGCATTGCTGCAATAACAGGCAAGGAGACTGAGAAGCACTCTCAGCAAGCAAGGTGGCTTGACAGGTATCCTCAAAAATTGCCTTCCATCATTGAACTCCTTGTAAAGAATATGGAGACTATGGGAAGAACTTCGCTGGCCAAAGAATATTTCCTATATCTCCCATACCAAAGGTGATATCAAAACAGATAGCCAAATGGGCGGATCAAATGATCCATTTCTATGGAAGACGAGAATTTTGGATCGATTGTTGAAATGTTAAACGATGGCAGCAAATTAGTTTTTTGAAGAAAAGTGGAAATGAAAATGAAAAGTGTGAAATATACGTGCATTTATAGGAGCGTGAAGGTGAAGAGACAGAATATGAACGGCCACACTCGTGCCTTGTAATTGGAATCAAGTGGCCCAAAGTCTTGCAAAAAGAGACAGAAATACTAATAGAAAATGTATATGAATCTTAGCACAAAGCAGTTAAATGCTTGGGGGGTTGATGATTAAGGACAACGTCAATTAGCACGCAAGTAGTCAAAATAGTCGTTCATTAATGACAATGGCTATTGTTACATTCAAATTTAGCAATGGCAGTTAGTACAAAGTTACAAAAGGAAAATTTAAGGCATTAGATGTCTTAATTACAATTCACCCCAGGCCGATCGAATTCTTTCCCTAAGTCTCCCCCAATCCTCGCTCTGCTGAGAAGAAGCGACATTTAATTCAGCTACAAAATCGTCATCAACCTCCAGCTTTTTGTACTGCTCGACCAAAGACTTGGTTCACTCAATTCCTTGGAAAGCATTACGCTTTTTGGCAGCCATTCTCGCCCTACAGTCGTCCATTTTTGCTTGAAGCTCCTTCATCTCTGCAGCCAAACTTGTCATCAAAGAGTCTTCAACCATAACTTCGGAAGAGATTTCTTTCAATTCGTCCTCGGCTTTGTTAATCTCCAGAAGGAAAGACTCTCTTTCAGATGCAGCGCGAAGATATTGAGTACTCCTTGCCTTCAGTTCAACATTTTTGGCCAAGAAGGAGAGGATGTCAGAGTGGACAACCTTCAACTTCGCTTTAAAATCAGCTGAAATATTGAGCGACGGAAGTGTCAGTGCTTGCGCCAACTTCACACTCAATAGCTCAAGCTTATCCTTATGTTTAGCAGCACTAGCCTGACCGATGTCCATGTTCATAAAAGACACGTACTCAAATATCGTCTGCTTGAGGAACTTCATATCTTCCTCTGAAGAAGCAGAAGGACGACCGGTTGAAGTAGGACGAGACGTCTTGACTTGCCCCCAGGAAGTGAACAAGTCCTGGATGGAACGCACAATATCATCAGCACCCTGCAAAGAAAAATACCAACATTGAGGGCTTTCACTACAATAAATGAAGCGAAAATGAAAGTGGAGCGAAAGGTTACCTTATCAGCAATCCTGAGAAGTAACATATCACCAGTTGGCTCCACCACCTGTAGAGACTTCCCCTTATCTAGGTGAGAAGAGTCTGCCACAACAGGCAGACCCATGAGACCTCTGCAGAATTCAAGAAGCAACAAATCAGAAACAAATAGCACAAGCAAAGGTAAAACATCAAAAAATGTATTACCTTCCGGTTCGATGTTTGGGGGGTCGGCGCCCTGGGAAGAATGTGGCTCTTCCATTGGTTGTGATGAAGGTTCCGGGACTGAAGGTTTCTCTGTAAGCATAGTCCCTTCATCAGCTGATTTGGATGAGGCAGCTTTAGCAGAAGATGATGGAGCAGGAGCTACCAACACCAAAGCCTTCAAAGGAGAGGCTGAACTTTTCTGAGAAAATCAGGTAAACCATTAGCACATAGAAAGGTTTCAAATAAACCATTAGCACATAGAAAGGTATGTTTGTGAATAAACAGAATTCAATTACCTTTCTCCTAACGATGAGAGGAGTGTCATCATCATCATCATCCTCCTCCAAAATGGAAGATGCTAAAGCTGGCCGTTTGTGGTTTAAGGCACCCTTAGCTGCAGTAGCCTTGATAGGTAGAGAAGTAGATGGACGAATAGATTGTTTAGCACGAGCAGGGGAGGAATGATTCCTAGTGGACACAGGGGTGACCAAAATAAGAGAAGTGGAAGAAGTGTTTGGCTGATCCAGTGAATGAAAAGCACGATTGGCATCAGTTGCAAACAACCTGCGCTTCACTGATGGCCAGAGTTGTTCAAAAGGAGATAGATGGCACGGCTAGAATTGAAGGGGGCTAATGAAAACTTGCTCGTCAAAAGAAGGTTGCGAGCATCTATAGCTTGTGCCTCTGCCCTATTAATGGTGTGAAATTGGTCTGTCAAATTTTTAGAGCAACAAGGAAGAACAGGCCAAGTTTGGCCAAAACCAAGTTGGCGAGCAAAAAATTGGGGAGCATATATTTCAACCCCATCTTTGGCATTGGTTCCAGTTAAAATGTTATGGAACTCCCTCCCAGTCAAAAACTGAACCCAAACGAGCAGAGAGGAGCTAGCACTGTCCAGGGTAGATGGAAGTTGCACATAATCTGGAGTCAAATGAGCAGGAAAAGGAAAGAAAGAAGGAATTGAATTTAAGGAATAAAAGAATGAAAAAATGTCTCTACTGGACATATGTACAGGGGTCAGTGGATCAATGGCTAGCCCATAGCAGCTAGCAGAACGATTGGAAATGGATAGAGCACCAAGTGGTGGAAAATATGCTCTCAACCACAGTTGAGTGAACCAAAGAGGCCTACTACCAGTGGGAGATGCACCATTCTTCAATTGAAATTGAAGAAAAGTCATGCCTCTATAAAGGACAGCCAAAAAGAAGGAACACAAATTCAAAGGCCTACCACGCGCCAATTCATGCGCTATGGGTAAGTAACTCATGGAAGGCTTCATACTTGGCACACAAAGAATATATTTAGAAAGCCAAATCTGAAGGAAGACTACACGCTCAGCATGGGAGGGTTCAGCGCTTGAGTGATTATAAGAGCTTTGCAGGCTTGCATAGGACTCAGTGAGTTTCTTGTCAAATTTCGGGGCGACACCGGAAATCAAAATATCAGGGAAAATGGTATCGCCCAAAGGTGGAAGATTTACTAGGGCCTCAACATCCCTTAAAGTGGTAGACATGGGATCAAGAGGGAAAACAAAGGTAATATATTCAGAAGACCAAAAACTTAAAGTAATAGGAAAAAGCACTGGGTCAAAAATTGGGAGTTGAAGAGCGATTTCTAATAAATCAGAAATTCTAGCACGATCAAAAATTGCCTTGATAGGACCATGGCCGACAAGGCGAGCATGCCATCTACGGAAAATAACATCAGATTTAGGCCAAATGCGAATACCTTTTTCACGAATCCGCCTCAGCGGCAAAGAGTCCAGGAACGGAAAGCCTTGAGTACAAGGGAACAGCTGGCCCACCGCCACTTGTTCGACGACTTCGGTGTTGTTGAATGATGGACCCAGATAGAACTCATTGAGTTCGGCATTGGCTGGTGCAAGGAAGTTTGGATTTACATATGGCCGAGTAAGGATTTTTTGGAAATCTTCGAAGCTAAAAGAGTTATCAGATTGGGTTTGTGGAGCTGCCATTGGGAATGAAATACAGTTTTGTTAAAGTTTGCTTGAGAAATGTAGCAGGGAAGCAAGAAGATGAACAGTAATATTGAGAGAAAGAAACGCGAAATAATGAAGCGTAATTTAGTGGTGCGATGAAATGGCGTGTCTTTGAGGTTTATAAGGATTTGCAACATCGCACCTTTTCAGGCTATAGAAGGAAACAATGATTGAAATTCTTGGGAATTTCAAATGTTGCGGGAAAACACAAAATAAATATGGCAAAGATTAATAATTAGTATTAATTCTGTCATATTGGGGGGTAATTGTTGACACACTAAAAGTGCAGCCCAAATCAAATAGCTTAAGGAATGAAGCTCAATTGAGGAATTCAGGATAAAGGCCCAGACAAGATTATTAATGAATACAGTGGAAGCCCACGAACACAATAACATAATCGCTCAAGTTTGCAAGACGCCCAAGATCTGAGCGAATGGAGTGCCTTACAGTCGCCCAGAGCGATGACCCTGTTCTCGCCCATACCTTCAAATCGCCGAAGATCTTAGTAAACATAAAATGTTATGGTTATCCAGAAATGCATTTATTGAAGCAGTTATTGAGTAACCTTATCACATTTCACGATTCAAGGAACCCAGTTGAAGGCAGTTGAACGATAAAGAGTAGTGGCAGCAGTTAGAGACGGCAGTTCCACGACAAGTTAGCCATCATAAAGAAAGTGGGTAGTTATAAAGCAATCAAACAATTTCCAAACAGTTTGTCATGAAGAAATCATCAAGAGAATATAAAAGGAAGAGAAGACACAGAGAGAAAGGACCCCGAATCAAACACTCTCAAACAGAGAATATGTAATTTCAATTTCTTAGTTTAAACTTAAACATTTCTTTCAGTACTCGTATGCTTGCGCCCCTTGGAGACATTCTGTTTAGTTCCAATTGTAAATCATCGTCAATAAAACACTCCTTTTTGGGACTTTGTCTCAAGAGGTTTGTTCCTTACACAATCATCTGATCCCTTTTTAATTGTTAGCTACTACTCGCGCGAAACAGAATGGTCTCATATACACCCGTTTGTAACAAACTAAATTCAAAAATATGTTTTTCTTAATTTATTGATGACATTTTTTAGTATGGATGTCGAAGTCTTGGTCAATAAATGCTATTATGCTTTCACAATGTAGGAATATTAAGTTTTTCAATTGTGCTACATGTACACCGTAAACTACACCGACGTTTACAGCGTACACGCCTCTCACAACAGAAGGGCTCAAGCTTTTTTTATTGGACGTGGGCCCCTTTCTCATGTGAGGAACGTGTACACTGGCATATCAACGTCGATGTACAAATAGTAAAATTCTAAATTTTTATGTGGCCTACATATCTATGCCAAAATTCAAATGTCTCTCACATATGAGTGTGGCTTGATACTAGAATTATACCAGGTGTACAGTCGACCTATTCAGCCATCTTAATCCTTGATATTATCTGCTAGGATGTAATGTAATATTTTTCCAAAAAAAAATTGGAAATCTATGAAGCGATGGATGTAATTTTTCTAGAAATTGTAACAATTTTACTTTGAATATTTCACGAACCCTACAAATTATTTAATAAAATAAGATATGAAAGGATTTACGACAATATATTTTCCAAATTCATTTTGTTCTTCATCATTTTATGCACGAATATATTTGATTAGTTGGACATATTAGACTTTGAAATTTTTATAAATCATGCAACACTTAGAATTTGACAAAAACTCTATAAATTATCGTTTAGGGCTAAGAAACCGACGGCCGGAAATTCAAAGTGATCAATTATATTTCAATACCTAACTATGCTAACTTTGGGCAAATAAAAGTCGAAATGTAACAATATCGAATCTAATTTATCTAAAATAATAATAACAATAACAATTTCTTCCGATATTAGTAATCTAACTTCTAAAGCTCCAAAAATTAAAAACCACACGCTTAATGGAATTTAAATTATTCGTGCAGTACCATCTTGTGAATAAAAGTGTTTATGATGATGTGTTCATACTATATGTTACATATCAAGTATGTCCCAAATTATTGAGTCAAAGCCGCAAAATGTACTAGATAGTTGTTCAATTCGATGAATTAACTGAAAATATTTTGCTTTCAATTTGAAAGTGCCAAATATGTTAAACATACCTAAAAACAGGATATAATTAGTTTACTATTCTATGGATAATTAAGCTTGCTGGTTTGAAATACATAAATTATTAATCGGGATTTAGTTATTTAATAAAATTTTTACATTTTATTTATTTGGTTTTGGGCCATCTTAAAAGCTCATTTCAGGGGATTAACCCAATTGGTAAACCCATCACGTGACCGTATCCGTCGACATTAATTTTGGATCAAACTTAATGGGTTTGTGATAGCAAATACTTTTGGGACATTGACACAAATAGCACTTAAAAGGGATTTTCGAAAGGGTAATTAGCGCAACACCTCTCTATCGTTCCAAACTTGGCATTTGCACTCTCATTTCAACATTTTTTTTACGGAGTTGGACACTTCCGTCTCATTTGGTCAAATCTTTCCGTCCAATATAGAGAATTAGAGCAAATCGTCCATATCGTTTCAATTTTAACATTTGGACCCTCAAATCATCCTTTCTTTGCTCAATAAAGTTCTTACTATCTATTTTCTCTATTAAAGAATGGATAAATTAGTTATTTTACAATACTTGGATGGAGAAAATAGTCTACAAGGACTTTTTATGTAAAGAAAGGTTGATTGGATGGTTCAAATGCCAAAATTGAAAAGATATGGACAATTTACACAATGAAGGAAAACGATAAGGACATTTTACGTCAATTATTCTTATTTCACCAACTCCACAAGAAAATATTAAAATAAGGATGTAAATGTTAAGTTTGAAACGATAAGAATTTATGTTAATTCCTCATTTTCAAATATACTTGTTAGTATGACTACCTATAAACCATATTCTAACTCGATACCCAACTTATAGATTTTACTAAAAAATGTACACTTGCACTATAAAATCTTAAAATCTCCACAAAGTAATGTTCCTAGATATTGTTGCATAGAAAATGCTTACAAGACATGGTTCACGATAAGACTACCTAACTAAAACAATTGAAAGTTAACCATAGTCACAATTTAATCATGTCTAGTGAGACTTTTTCAAATAATTTCTCAATTCTCTATTCTACACTAAAATAGAACAACAACCCAAGTATGCAATTCACAGTAGGACATCCATGTACAAGTTAGCATATCTAGGGTGACTATAAACTACAAGTATGCAACATCTTCTTTTCTCTTAGAGCACTTAGTTGAGAAATTGTTATTGTTCATGATATGTATTATTACTATAATTGTTGTTGTTGTTGTTGTTGTTTATTTTATTTTGTAAACCATTCTTGAGATTTGATCATATGCAACCAATTCTTGTACTTGTGATATTCAAAATATTTTGTCTTTACTTAGGAGACACCATTAACGCGGAAACATATTGTATGTTGTAACAATAATAACAATTGCTCTATTCTTAAATAATATTTTCAAACACTTTGAATTTAAATTATAAAGAAGCAGATGTTGAATTTAGATGTTGTAAAACAAATTAATCAAAGGAAAAATGGAAAGATGTCGAACGTGACAAAAAATATGGTCATTTTCTTCACAATTGGTTGAATAATTTTTTTATCTTTATAATTGATCGACTAGTTAATTTTATTTTTTGTAATTCATAGATTAAAGATTGGTTCTATGATCCATTCAATGATATATTCTTATTTTTTTATTAATACATATTTTAGCTACTCGTGACTTGATTTCAAATAAAATTCTTAGTGTATGTACACTTTCCTACGGAAACAAGTATGCTCCATTAACCAATTCATGTTAATTATGATGCGACATTATGCAAGTTTTGTGACCATCCAAAACTATTTTTAAAGTTTAACGGTCAATGAAAAGCATTATGCGAGATTCGATGACCATTTGGATTAACCCTAATTTCATCTGCGGTTCTTGAAATTGATTGTTTTGGAAAATATATATGTATTTTAATTGTTAGCAAACAATTATTTATCAAACATATTTATTTTGGAAATCCATACATATTAGTCTGAAAAATGAAATACGTCCATACAAACAAGTTTCAATTGAAAATCGAAATAATGTCTCTAATTTAGAAGGATATTTGTATTACAAGTAACAGTCTACAAAGGTTTTACATGACTTGTCACATTCTAAATTGAGCAAATCACTTAGAACTAATAAAAAATTACTTGTAAATATTATAATGTGAATGCATGCATTTCAAGATGTTTGGAATTTTAAATTAGTTTGAAAGTTTATTTGATTTATTTTAAGTTTAGTCTGACGTACTATTCATGATATCCTTTTTTCATAATTATCATTCTCAATAAAAGAAATGATATTTTCGAAAGCAAAGTCTTTCCCAATTCTGAATCCACCACTAGATATTGGATATTAATGAAATTATTATTCCTTTTTTCTGTTTTTCAAACACAGAAGAGATTATTTTTTATAGAAGAGAGGGATACTACTTCATAATAGCTATTGTAATACATATACGAAAATCATACAGCATTTGCACTAGACGGCAGCCAATTTGAACTCAAACATTATTTTTTTCAATTATTTATCTCATAATATTTTTATTAGATGGAAAGAGTTTCTGCTTCAAGGGCAAAAGACCACTCGATAATTGGTTCCTCTAGGACAAGTAAATATGCTGGTCTGATCATCTTTAGGGTAACTATATGCATCGGGGCACCTATCTTTAAAAAACTTAGAAAATGTGGTCGGCCCACAACTTCCTGAGATGCAACAATATTGATCGGTCTTGAACACCGTGCAGGGGTTGTTGCAGCCGCCGGGTGCCCTCAGCTGATTCGGACATTGACCATTGATGTCAGCAATGCAGCGGATTCCGCGGGTGCACCCACCGGAATTGGGACTAAATTCCATCGGCACATTAAACCCGTCAACAAGGGATATATCAAAGAAGTCCAAGTTATTAAATTGGTTGAGGGCATATTCAGCTATGGTGTTAGGTGGTGTACCATAGCCTTGACACTGGAGTAATCCATTGCAGTCTCCTGTTTGACATTTACCACGACCAGAGTCATCAAAGTTGCAACTTGTTCGAGCCCAAATTCGAGCCCCTTCAGTGCCCGCACTAGGCTTTATGGTCCAAGTTTGGTCATTGTTGAGCAGCCTGCCGCCACCAGGGACAGCCGCAGCCCAGACTGGGAAGGGACAATTGTTACGGATTATGAACGTGGCTGCGTTAGTGTTGTGGAAGATAAGGGAAGCAAGAGAAAAAATGAAAATTGAAATGGAGATTGATTTGAAGGAGCCCATATTTTGAATTGAGGGGATACCAGCTATATTGTATTTGAGAATTAAAGTGGGTCCCGGTGCTGCCATTTTTTGACTTTCTCATCAATAAATTATCATCTAAAAATCCATTTCCAAATATACCCTCTTTGACATAGTCAAACATAGTGGTTGATGAAAATGTGTACAAGTAATTCAAAGTAAAAACAGGGGTGATATAGTCTTTTCCTTCTAGACTTCAAATTTAGGTGATAATTTATTTCTGGTGAAGTAAAAAAAAAGGCAGAAGTGGGTATCTTTTTCATTGGCAACTGTCAAAAAATTGATGACTTTCTTGAGAAAATGGCTCCCACACGGGGCATAATTTTAATGATAGTGTTTGAACCAATCAAAATTTGTAGAAGTCTTGGTCAACAAATCCCTATTACAATTCCAGAACATATTAGTGCTTGTTTGCAAACTTCTGTCCTTTATTTCTACTTTTTGCAAAAGAATTTTGGGAAATGACCTGTGTTTAGGGCATTCCCATACATGGGTCTAGGGGCGGCCACACATGAAATTAAAAAAAAAAAAAAAAAAATCGCGCCGAGAGCCACGATGTATGGTTTGGCAGGGGTCTGTACCTGCAACACGACCCAAGAATTTTTTAAGGATATTATTTTAGACCAACAACATCAAATAGCTCTTTTTAGCCAAATGAAGTGCTTTTAAAAAATGATTAAAACATAAAAAATAGCTTCTTATTATCATAAACATCTTTTGGCGTCTCAAATATCATGTCAAACGTCTCTTTAGTTTGGCACAACAAATCTATGATTAAGTTATTGTCTCTATTTAAGATAAAACATTTTAATTCTCGTACCAATTTTCAATAACACATTCATATAATAAAATATTTTGTACGTAAATTTAAAACTTTTCTCTACTTTTTAACCATACATTTTTCATAAAATCATTATTCAAAACACATTTAAAAAAAAAAAATAAGTACCATCAAACAGCGGCTAAATAAGGATGTTGCCTACTAATTTCCATGTGAAAAAAACAAAACAAAACAAAACCCACCCACCTCCTTATTGTGTGTGTTCTGAAGAGGTTCTATCAACCTCTGTACATACAGCATGCTTCAACACATTTCTATGTACATTGGCTAGTCTAAACTTATAAACTACTTGGCATTTATATCTAATTAAAGTAGTTAATTTAGTTGACAATAAGGGATGGACTATTATTCAACTAAGAAACACGCTTGTGCTTTGTAGGACGACCTTCCAAATAAAACACTTTTAATAGTTTAGCCCTTGTTTGATGAAAATTAAAATTAAGTGTTTTGTACCTCTGCCCGAAAAAGAATTTGTCAAGATCGCACAAGGCTGCTTGAGCTTTGATTTAAAAAAGAAGTTCCAGGACAAGGAATTTCCAGACCATTTCCAGTTGAGTGCGAATGTGATTAGGTATGAGCGACTGATAAGAGAAGAAAAACAAATGAAAAATTCTAGTAAAGGGACTTATTACAGAGACCCAAATTTTGACGTTCATACCATCGATGACGAATCATACGATCAGGCCGAAATGTGTTTGGCCGAATTAGTAAAAGGGGATACATATACTTGTCCCATAATGGCCAAGCCTAGACCATCGGGCAAAGATGAGCCCATAAAGGATGGAAACATAAAGGCTAGAACGTTCTCGTTCGATGTGACCAAAGCTGACCTTATATTCGATAAATTATATAGGGATAAGTAAATAAAGCTGAGCGATAAGCACAAATTGCCAAACCCTGAACAAATAAAGGGTAAAAAATATTGTAAGTGGCATAATGCATGGTCACATTTGACTAACAATTGCTTGGTTTTCCGTCACGTATTGCGGGATGCTATTGAATCAAGACGAATTACGTTCGACGATAAGAAAAAGATGGCAGTGGACGAGAATCCTTTCCCACAGCCACTTGGGGTAAATATGGTAACGTCTGGGTTCAAGAACAAGTTGTCAAAATTCAAGTTGGTCATAGACGATGGAGAAGAAGACACTAAAACACATCCCAGTGTCTTCGAACGAATCAAAGGGAAAGAACCAAAAAAGGACGAAAACGTCCTGTGTGCAAGGTGTAAAAGGGAAGTAAATGGAGACACAGAGAAACCAGGGACATGGCAGCATCCTCATCACCCTACCTTCTTCCCAAACATTCAGCCTGGCAGAGGGCGAGGTACATCATTTTATAGAGAACCACCTTTCGAAAGGCAGTTCAGACCAGCAGATACTGGAAGAACATTCAGGCCGCAACCTCGCCGGCCAAATGTATGGCATTCATTCCAATACAGTGCAGGAATGGCAATACCTTTCGATGAGATGACTAGGACCCAGCAAAGGCGTTTCCAGCAAAACTACGGACGGATGATGAGGCAGCAACAAGGAATGCCACATCCCAAAGCGCCTCTATTACTCAAGGTAGCCAATCAGAACGTCCTCAAGGGTAGTAAAGAGACTGGTACAGATGAATCAATGAAGGAACTGCTAGAAACCTCTTCTGGGAGGTCAAGGTTTGAGAGGGACAAAAAGGATGAAGAAGAACCAGATCAACCCCTTGCTATCCAATTTGGTATGTTGCCCCCTGTTGTAGCCAATAATTACCTACTGGCCAATGAATTCAAAAATAAAGAAAAGGAAGAAGAGAGGGAGGACAACGAAGGAGAAGCTTGCATGCTGGTATGTGAAGAAGGTCAGACTTCTGGAGAGGCCTACAACGATGAAGAGGACGATGGGATGACAGACATTGAAGAAGAAATCGACCTAGAAGCAGAAAGGAAAAAGAGGGGAGTGTCGCGCAACACTCTGTTTAAGCAACTACACCAAGAGGGAGTTTGCGAAGTAGACTTGTTGGGGGAGCCATCTGGGCGTCCTTTTGACTTTTACGTACTATACGGGACACCCAAAAGGAAGAAGAGAGTACCTCGCTCTGAAAAGTATGGATCACCTCCGAGGATAATGCCCCCTCCCACAGGTTGGATAACTGATGAGGAAGCATTAGAAAAAAGTAAGAAGGAAGTTCAGGAGACAGGGGATCAGCGTGACATACTACACGTTGACCTATCACAAGGGGATAATTCGACAGAAAACAAGCAAGAAGTAGAAATAGAGGCTGCCGAAAAGGTTGTTTTGAAACGGCCAGCCATGAAATTGACAAAACACCTAAGGCCATTATACGTTAAAGCTCTAGTTAACGGCGTCCGAGTGGCAAAGGTGCTTGTCGATAATGGAGCGGCTATAAACACCATTCCATCCAGGATGATGAGAAAGTTCGTAAAGACAGAAGGTGATATGATTCCTATAGAAGTCATCCTCACTAGCTTCAATGGAGGAGCAACTTCAGCCAAGGGAGTTATGCCTTTAGACATAACTATAGGTACGACTACTAGGACCACTGTCTTCTTTGTAATAGATGGCCCTACTAGTTACAATGTGCTCCTAGGAAGAGATTGGATACACGGAAGCCGCTGTATACCCTCGTCGCTCCATCAATGCCTGATTTTTTGGAATGACAAAGGCGAAGCAGAGGTGGTACAGGGCGATCATAGGCCTTTTGTCGCGGAAGCAAACTCGGTGGAAAAGTTCATGTACGAAGGAAACTATGGACCTGTCAGGGTGGTACAAGACGGGGAAGAACTCAAGTTGTCGCGCAAAGTGAAGAGCCATTCTCAGTGGACGCACTCACTGAGATATCCAAACAGATGAGGCCAAATATAGTGGCCCTGGAAGAACCAGTGATTGGCAAAAGAATAATCAAGGAATCTTAAATGGATTCTGAGTTGCAAAAGCAAATGGCCGATATTCAGGCCTTCAAACCCAGACTGATGGCTTTCAATAAGGAATGCAAT
>NW_019239501.1:107826-108279 GCF_002742605.1 Olea europaea var. sylvestris
AAAAAGAATGGTAAACTAAGGGTGTGTATAGACTTTAGAAATTTAAACATAGCTACACCCAAAGATGAGTATCCAATGCCCACGGTGGATTCCTTAGTAGATTCAACTGCCGGACATGTCATGTATTCTTTCATGGATGGGTATTCAGGATACAATCAAATCTATATAGCTGAAGAAGACATACACAAAACTGCCTTTAGATGCCCTGGGTCCCTAAGATGTTTCGAATGGGTGGTTATGCCTTTCGGCCTAAAAAATGCAGGGGCAACTTATCAAAGAGTTATGAATTTAATCTTTCATGACATGATAGGTAAGTTTGTTGAGGTGTATGTGGATGATATAGTGGTCAAGTTCATTAAAGAAGATGACTATTTCGAACAGTTAAGATGTTCGTTTGAACGAATGAGACAATATAAGCTAAAGTTGAATCCCTTGAAGTGTGCATTTGGTGTT
>NW_019239501.1:108340-119815 GCF_002742605.1 Olea europaea var. sylvestris
CACTGTATTTCACATGTACAAAATTAAGGGCTTATTTACGGCCCGTAATCGTTTATTTAATTTCTAAAGTAAATTTAGTCAAGTATATGTTCTCGCGCCCTATTTTACACCAAAGGGTAGGCCTTTGGACACTAGCTTTATCAGAGTTCGAAATACAATATATACCTCAAAAGGCAGTCAAAAATCAGGCTTTGGCTAACTTTCTAGCCGATCATCCATGCTTTGACATGCCTGAAGAAATCGAATTAGATATCAATTTGTTCGAATTAAAACCTTGGGTGTTGTATTTCGATGGGTCAAAAACCTCTAAAGGTGCAGGAGTGGGGGTAGCATTGATTAATCCTTTAGGGATTTGCTACAAGTTTGCATTCACCTTAGACAGAATGTGCACCAACAATCAGGCCGAATATGAAGATTTAATAGTAGGCCTAGAAGTAATGGTAGATATGGGAATAAGAAATGTGATCGTTAGGGGCGATTCTCAATTGGTGATCCATCAACTAATCGGTGATTTTAAATGCCAAAGTGATTCCATTATAAGTCAGTACGAGATCGCCCAAGAATTACTAGAAGAATTCGATCAAGTAGAACTCCAATGCGTTAATAGGATATATAACGACATGGCAACTGAGTTAGCCCAAATGGCAAATGAATTAGCCCAAATGTAGAACTCCCGCACGGGTTAAGTCGCTAACAATTAAAAAGGGTCAGACGATTGTGTAAGAGACGAAACCTCTTGAGACAAAGTCCCAAAAAGGGATGTTCTTTTATTGGCGATGGACTTTACAATTGGAAATGAAAAACAACGTGCCTCCAAGAGGCGCAAGCACACGAGTTACAGAAAAATGTTTAAGTCTAAAAGCTAAGGAAATGAAAATTACATATTCTCTGTTCGAGAGTTTTTGGATTCGGTCTTTTGCTTCTACGTCCTTTCTCCCTTTTATACCTCCTAGACGATCTCTTTGTGATTAACTACCCTGAAAACTGCTTGATCGTCCTATAACTTCCCACTTTCTTTGTAGTGGCCATTTTGTCATGAAACTGCCTCTTACCTGCTGCCATTATCTTTCATCGTTCAAATGCTTTCGATTGAATTCCTTGAGTCGTGGAACGTGATAATACTACTTTAAAAACTGCCTTGATAACTGCATTCCTTGATAACCACGATGCGTTATATTTGTTGACACCTTGGGCGACTTGAAGGTTTGGGCGAGAGTGGAATAACAGCTCTGGGCGACCGTATGACACCCCATTCGTTCAGATTCTGGGCGACTCGCAAACTTGGGCGATGGCGTCCCGCATTCTTGGTATTTGGGCCTTCACCCTGATTCGTTTGATTGGACTTCGTTCTTTGGGCTATCCGATTTGGGGATCCTTCAATTGGGCTTTATTCCTTGGGCTGTTCGATTTGGGCTGAATTTTTATGTGTCAACATTAAGATTTTAATTCAAGTCAAAATTAATAATTAATATTAATCATACATTTCATGGGATTCATAATTTTTTAATTACATATTTCATCAATTTCTATCAAAATTCACTAAAAGTATGATTTTAATCTCTACCAAATTGAAGCTAGCCTTTTTGAGCCCTATTTTTTTGCTAAAAATGTATTTTAGAATAGTGATTTTGATGGAGAATGTGTTGTTAAGAAATAAGAATTTTTTTTTAAAAAAATTTGGGTGCAATATTATTTTATTGGATAATGTGTAACTGAAAATAATAGAGAAAAATATATTTTAAAAATAATTGGATCAAAAGCTTAATAACATTATTACAAAAGCTAATAAAAACAATAATCAATTCGTTATTGAAACTTTAAAATTCTTCTTCATTTATTCAATTTACTTTCAATTTGAATGTGCCAAATATGTTATACATGCCTAAAAATAGGATATAGTTAATTTATTATTCAATGGATAATTAAGCTTGTTGGTTTGAAATACATAAATTATTAATCGGGATTTATTTATTTAATAAAATTATTGCATTTTATTTATTTGGTTTTGGGCCATCTTAAAAGCTCATTTCAGGGGATTAACCCAATTGGTAAACCCATCACGTGAAGGTATCCATCTACATTTAATTTGGATCAAACTTAATGGGTTTGTGAAAGCAAATGCTTTTGGGACATTGACACATATAGCACTTAAAAGGGATTTTGGAATCGGCAATTGGCACAATACATCTCTATCATTCCAAACTTGCCATTTGCACTCTCATTTCAACATTTTCTTACGGAGTTGGTCGTTTCCGTCTCATTTGATCAATTCCTTCCGTCCAATATAGGGAATTAGAGCAAATCGTCCATATCATTTCAATTTTAACATTTGGACCCTTAAGACCATCCTTTCTTTGCTAAAAATAAAAAATAAAAAAAAATGTTACAATCAATTTCATCTGTTAAAGGATGGATAAATTAGTTATTTTACAATATTTTAATGGAAAAAATAGTCTATAAGGACTTTTTGTGTAAAGAAAGGTTGATCTGACAATTCAAATGCCAAATTGAAAATATATGGATGATTTACATAACGAAGGCAAATGATAAGGATATTTTATACTAATTATTCTTATTTAACTGAAAGAATTGATGGAAGGAGACGAAAATGACCAACTCCGCAAGAAAATATTGAAATAAGAATGCAAATGTTAAGTTTGAAACGATATGAACGATGCAAGTCGTGGGAAGGTTTTATGCTAATTCCTCATTTTAAAAAATACTTGTTAATACGACTACCTATAAACCATATTCTAACTCGATACCCAACTTACAGATTTTACTAAAAAAAAAATGTACACTTGCACTATAAAATCTTAAATCTCCACAAAGTGAAGTTCGTCAATATTGTTGCATAGAAAATGCTTACAAGACATGTTTCACGATAAGACTACCTAACTAATCCAAGATGAAAGTTAACCATAGGCACAATTTAATCATGTGTAGTAAGACTTTTTCAAATAATTTCTCAATTCTTCATTCTACTCTAAAACGGGACAACTCAAGTATGCAATTCACGTTAGGACATTCTTGTACAAGGTAGCATATCTAGGGTGACTATAAACTACGAGTATGCAACATCTTCTTCCACTTAGAGCACTGAGTTGAGAAATTGTTATTGTTCGTAATATGTATTATTACTATTTTTGTTGTGGTGGTTGTTAATTTTATATTGTAAAACATTCTTGAGATTTAGTCATATGCAACCATTTCTTCTACTTGTGATACTAAAATTAACAATAACAACAATCGGTCTATTCTTAAATAATGTTTTCAAACAGTTTGAATTTAAATTATAAAGAAGCAAATGCTGAATTTAGATGTTGTAAAACAAATTTATCAAAGGAAAAATAGAAAGATGTCATCCATGACAAAAAAAAAAAAAAAAGTATCAAAGGAAAAATAGAAAGATGTCATCCATGACAAAAAAATGTGCTCATTTTTTTCAAAATTGGTTCAATAATTTTTCATCTTAATAATTGATCGACTAGTTAATTTTATTTTTTGTACTTTTTATAGATTGAAGATTGGTTCTATGATCCATCCTATAATATATTCATTTTTTTTCATTATTAATACATATTTTAGCTACCCGTGACTTGATTTCAAATAAAATTCTTAGCGTATGTACACTTTCCTACCGAAATAAGTATGTACACTTACCCAATGCGCATACGAAGGGTCGCAACTACGGATTCTTCCGTCATCCAAAAAAAAAAAAAATTGCTCCATTAACCAATTCATGTTAATTATGATGCGACACAACTTAATTTCTAGGAAACTATGTGTAGCTTGCACGCAATTGTCTCCACTTTGTCGCAAAAAAGGCCAGCCATGAATTTCTTGATCCACAAAATGGTAAAAAGTTAAGTCAGATAAAATTATTCACCATATATCCCTCATATCTTCTAGAAAAAATGCAGTTAGTGCGAGGTATACAAAAGTGGGAATAAGGATTAACAATGAAGTTTGAGTAATTACAATAATCACTCAAATTTCTAATTTTACATTAATGATCACTCAATTAAAAGCGTTAACGATAAATATTTAGTACCAATGTTAAGTGTATGTGTCATCAAACAAGTAAAGTTTGTTTTCCACAAAAAGTCCTAACGAAATGGGGATGGTAATGATCACCCTCGATTCAGACCCATCCTATCATCATCCCTATGTGCCGATATGACATGTTTTGTGTTAACAAAGATTGGACAATGATGCATCAATTCAAATCTTGATCATTAAATTGATCACTCTAATCTTATTTTGCTTAGCAAATATCACATCAAACATTATTTCTCCACCTTAACAACAAGAAGAGCAATTATTATATAGAAAAAGACCACAAAATGAACACTCTTCAAAGAAAAACACAAATACATAATCAATAATTATCAAAGCAAGTACCAATGAAATAAGGCAATTACTCTACAAGAAATAGGTAATACCCCACCATATGATAGTAGGTTACCTCACAAGTTCATATCACTAGATTTTTATTCATAATCCTACTTTACCAATTTCTCCGGCCAAATTCTGCAGCGGCGCGGTGTCGGTGTTGATCTGATCAAGGACAGAACACGATTCTATAACTGGTGCCTGCGGGGCAAGTGAAAGTGCTGGTGGGATCATCCTCAGGATACGTGAAGGCATCCCTGCATCTAATCTTGAAAAACCTCGAGAAATTCGAAGGCAGGCACCGCCCTGAGCCGCAGCAGTACTCAGTGGTCTTAAACACCGTGCACGGATTATGGCATCCGCCGGGAGTTTTCAATTGATTCGGGCACTGTGCAGTCAGATCCGCCGCACACCTTATGCTCTTCGTGCATCCATTTGACGTAGGGGTCAACGATAACGGCACGTTAAACCCTTTCATCACAGAGATATCGTAGTAGTCTTTACTGGCGAAGGAGTTCAGGCCGTATTCAGCTAAAGTCGCCGGTTCTGCACCTAACTCTTTGCATTCAAGCAGGCCTCCACAGTCTCCGGTGAGGCACTTACCCCTGCCCGATGAATCAAACGTGCAATTAGTACGAGCCCAGATTTTGGCTGACTTCGCTGAAGGGTAGCCGATAGTCCATGTTTGACCACTGTCAAGGCGGCGGCCTCCGCCAGGCACGGCTGCAGGCCAGATTGTGTAGGGACAGTTGTTTTGAACTCTGATGAATATCCCATGGCTGTGGACGACGAAAAGAAGCATAAAAATTGCATAAAGGGGTTTAAAGAAACTCATTTTTGGTGATTGGATCGAGATTTTGGGGTCGATTGAGGATGGAGAAATGGTTTGGGGTATATAATGATGTGGTAGGTACTGGTCAAAAGCTTAAAACTACGTGATGAAGTTTTGTTTGAATATTATAAGAAAGACAGATCACATAGGATACATTATTTTCAAATGGATTAACATTAAAGTATCTTTGCTATTCGACCTAACAAAGTTTTGTCTAGAATGGATAATTGTTCGTTAAATTATAGCTTTCGAAGAAGTGAATTTTTTTATTTATTATTATTATTTTTTTTTTTTGGCCTTTTTTCATTGTCTTTTTTGTTACTTACTTTTTATTTATTTATAGATACCTTCAATTATCTATAGAACTTGTTTGATATAATTTAAAAGTCAATTAAAATCAATTTTTTTATTTGTATTTTATTATTACAGTCGTCATTTTTGAATTTTTCTCTTACAAGTAGGATTCACTTTATTTCTAACAGTCAAAAAAATCAATTATCAAAATTTATATCAAACAAGCCCATAATATGTATGAACAAATTTTTTAGCTTCAACTTTCGTTCTATTAATTTTAGGAAAACTATACATAAACGCGTGAATGTCAGAAAATTTCAAAAGCACGCCGTGTATCCAATAAATAAATAACAGAAATTTTGACAATTGGCAATAGTTTAATTCAATTTCGTAAAGCAATGAGGAAGCTCGCGAATTATTAATGGGACACGGCGGCTAGTAAAATACTGCCAAAATTGTCACCCAAGCAAAACCATGTCATTGCATATAAAATATAAATATAAATATAAATAAATAAATGAGAATAAATGTTTGTTACTTTCACATTGAGAACTTTTTTTATGCTTAAGAATCTTTTGAAATAAAAAAAAAGTAACTGTAGACACGTGCTGTTTTATGATTGGTTTTTCTTTGCAAATATTTTGCTAGAATTTCTGCACGAAAATTGGCCCGAATTCAATAACACGAAAGATTTTGTTTGATTTAGTACTACTAATAAAAGAGTAATGCTATTCACAGTCGCTCTACGTGGTATACACATAACAGATAGTTATTTAATACATTAAATAACTATCTGTCATGTGTATGTCATGTAGGACAACTATCGCAGTGAGAGATAAGAATAACATTATTCCTGATAAAAGTCAAGAGATGGGAAATCTGTGGGTTGCTTTGAGTGAGAACACATGGGTGTAAAGTTCCATTTTTATCTACGGTCAGGTTGAATGAGGAAAAAATGATTTATTAGTTTGATTTTAATTTCGTCGCAGACATTTTTTCCGTTTGAAATAAAATAAAATAATAATATAACATTTGATATTTGTGTCAATGTCGGTGTCAGCTTCGATAGTTGTCGGTGACAATTTTTATGGTGTTGATGGATTTTGTGTACTGAGTTGCTGGGATCCCTTGTTAATTGGTTGAATCCAACGTTAAGGGCCCCCACCGATCCTGCCCTGGGCCATCGTGGAGGAGGTAAATCGCAGGATGTGCCTCCCAGGAGCCAGGGTGGAGAGCACATGGATAGATCAAGGCTGTTAACCCATATGGTAACTCCCGCTTGCAACAAAGCAAATTCCACCTTACGGAGGAATCGAACTCTGCACACTGCCGCGCTGAACCCTATCTGCCCTCCCCTTTGCCAATGGGAGATATGCCCTGGGGGCTGCTGGGCTCCCTTGTGTATTTATTTTAGCATGTTTCTTGCACGGTACAAAAGAACAAGAGGACTTAAAAGGACAGTCTTTGATGAAAGACTTGTTTCGTAAAGTTGTCTAACTCAAAATATGGAAATTGTTGTAGACGTTGATCTAAAAAGATCAATAAATTAAAACTTATAACGGCCTAAACTCTATCGAAGGATTTAATACATTTCTAAAAAAAAAATTGACTTTTAGTATTAGTTTGTAATTAATATTCATTGGTTAGTCCAATCATGTGTTATAAAAATATCTAAAAATCGTAAAGTGTAATTAAACGAATTCTAGACAAAACTTGAATGTGAAGAAGTGTAAACTAGACGACAGGGCCAAATTTCAAGTTAAAGCGAAGCTTAGATGAATTTTTTAGAACAATGGTTATAAAAAGCACATGCAAGATGCTTAATTAGGCGAGTACTTGCATTACAAATTAGATCCTTTTCATTACTTATCAATAAAAATTACTTTATTTTATATTTTTTATTAAAAAAGATGTACGAGCACTAGAATAAGACAGTCAATTTTGTTTATTTATTTATGGTAGGAATGGATCATTAAAATTAAGGATTAGGTTTGGGTCTCATTCTATAAAGTTAGCCATCAAGGGCCACGTTGGAGTAGGTGAGGTTGCATGTACGTTGTTTTATATTCAATCAACATGTGCACCAAACGCATAAAGAATACATACACATTTAATTAATCTAGGCGGCTCTAAATTTAGATTCAACAGAGTGTGAACTGAATAAGATTATACATAATTAATTAAAGAATTATTGCAAAATAATGTTGAAATTTCTCTCCGCGTTTGTATAGGATAGAGCTGTTGAGAAAATTCATGCTTCATGCAGTCTAATTCCAAGAAGAAAATAAATTAGAAGATGAAAGAAAGAATATTTGATATAAAGGGTGGTTTTGTCAAAGGTACAATTAAAACTAGTTGGGTAAGTTAAATATGTGCTTATGTACAAGAAAAATAGGATAAAGTAGAATGGTGAGCTTTCTAAAGAAGTGAGAGAGAGAGAGAGAGAGAGAGAGAGAGAGATTTAAAATTGGATAAAGATGCTTGGACAACACGCCTAATTGACGCTAGGAGTGTAAGCGGTCCAATTTTACTAATTTTTGATAGATATTCAAATCAAACCGTTTAAATCGGTTTCAAAAAAGTTCAAATCTAAACTAAACCATTTTGAACGGTTTGAAAAAAAAAAAAAAAACTCAAACCTAAACCTAACGATTTGGTCCCATTTTAAACTGTCGGTTTCGCCATATAATTTTTTTCCTATCTACTTTTATGTAATTAATTCATTGAATTAAATATAAATTTATATCTTACTAACAATAAATCTAAAACAAACTATACCCCTGTTTGAACCAAATTTTTACGACAAAAAATGAAAATTTGGATCGTTATCTCACAAGTCCAACCGCCTTTATTGACCTTTTGTTTTGTGTGTGGGACCCAGCCTCCTCTCTAATAGTCAATTTTCTCATTATGATGATGTGGAAAATATGTCTCAAATATGGGCTAAATATATCTACTATAAATTTAAATACCAACTAAATCAAAGTGAAATCACAATAAATTAAAACATAATTTTCTTTTTCATTTTTGTTCACCTTTTTTAGACCGATGACGATACAATAACGTTACAATACAGTCTACTAAACTAGATATAAGGTCCAAAAAACATAATGATGTCCAATAAGACCTCATGATCATTATATCTGAAAAAGTGATACTAATTAGACAAAGAGAATAACCAACTATAATAATAAAACAATTGTTTATAATATCTAAACATAACAATTACATAAATTTACGTTTGTATGATGTTATGAAACGCATTTAATTTCAGATTCTTACCTTAGTTTGTTCAAAAAAAATTGTTCTGAAATCTTATTCGTAGCAAATATTGTCATTGAATGTCTAGGATCTCTTTATTTCCGATTTGGTATAATAGACTTCAATTCAACTTTGAAGAGGCGTGAAAATTTGAAAAAGAAGTGTGTGGTGCCGATGGCTCAAAACCGTGTTAGTGTCGGCTGGAATTCATCTAAATTTTGAAGAGGAAAATGGCTTTTGATAGATTATGTTAGTATTGAAATTATTAGATATAAATTATGATTATTTGATATATATTGATAAAAATATCCACAAATGACAAAACTATTGAATTTTACGTATTTAGATGAATTTTCAAAAACATTCATTTTTTTATTTTCATATATTTTTTCGCTGATCCGATTTGGTTTTAAATCGCAATTAAAATTCTCAAACCTAAACCAAATCATTTTGACCGGTTTGGTTTGTTTCAAAACCATTTCGTTGACCGGGTTCACGTGGCATCAAACCGACGATTTCTAAAATGTAGTTTCGATCCAATTTTCCAATTTGACAATTTTTGCTTACAATCCTAATTAACGCCCCCTACTGGCGGGGGATGTTCGTCCAGCATAACCCTTGGAAATTATATAAGTTTTATTCATTTACTACTGTAAACAGTGCATCACATGTTTTGTTCATGTAATTTCATTGAAAAAATTAATGGAAAATATTTACTAAGACCAACGGTACAAAAGTAATAAAAACGTTCAAGATCAATTTTTTCCTATTAAAGTTTGAAGAACTTTGCACCACAGAACAAATATCAAATACAATTTTCTAATTCCCAACTTGCTATTTTAAAAATCGAGTCGTACATGATACACTCCATAAACAAATCTAGGAAGTTTACGCCCAGCGCTTCCACTTATTCTGAAATTGCAAAATACTTTTAATTGAATTTTATTCACTATCTAATATCTTCTTTGATTTTTATTATTTTCATATAAAATCCCTAAAACCCATACCTCCTCCCTTACAATATCTACCAAATCCTAACCCACACACCCCCTATTAATGACCCACCACCATGAGCAACCATCATCTCCATGTCCACGTTGCACTATCGATTACCCATTGTTCGGCTCTCATTTTTACAAAATTCATTTTTTTTAACAAATTCAAATTCAATAACATATTTTATAAGATTCACAGCTTTTCAATCTCACATTTTATCAACTTTTAACAAAAATTACTAAAAATATGATTATTAGTTAAACCAAGTAGGGGCTTAACGAAATGATGGTGACCACTGCCATCCCTAGTGACAGTGGAAATCATCACCATCATCGTCCATCACTGCCATCACTTTCCCACCACCACTGCCACCTTTATTTTGGTCAATTGTTATTGTTGCCACCAGAGCCGGCCTTGGCCCAAGGTGACCTAGGCCATTGCCTAGGACCTCTAGTTTGAAAGGGCCTAAAAAAATAATAATAATAAAATTAAAACTCCTAAACCTAACAAAATATTTCCTTATTTTATTGAGTTGGCCCTTTAAAAAGCGACAACAAAATCGGTCTAAATAAGAGACCAAATTACTTGGGGATTTAACATGCATCCTTGTTTAAGAAATACAATAGATTTATAATTAAACTACTGCCTAGTGCTATATTTTGATGTGTTTTTCTATCTACCAAGATTTATCCCCGCCCCCAAAAAAAGAATCCATGCATGCAAAAAATTAAAGAAATCTCTCATATAATTATTTGTTAAACTTATATAATTTCATTATATTTTGTAAATCATTTTTTTATGAAAGTAAGAGAGAGTTATTTATTCTAAAAGTGCTCGTTTCATTTTTCAAAAGTTATAGAGAATTGAAGTTGAATAGATCATTATTGGTGCTAAAGAGACTTCTAGCTTACTATAGAAATTATGTTTAAGTGCCTCATAAATCTCAAGACTTACCTGGTGCCATTGTCACATCTGCAAATCTACGATGCTCACATCATGGTCTCTTTGATTTCTTTCCTTTCACTCACTTATTTTCTTGGAAAAAAGGAACATCTTTTGCCTATCTTTTTTATTTTTTTGAATTTGCATGATCACTTTTACATTTGATTTCTCTGTGGTGTTATGGCGAGATTGGACAAGTGGTGATAGTGGCGATGGAGATACAGATATGTGATTGATGTGGCATTGACAATGAAAACAGGAGGCGACGTTGGTGATTTTGAAGGTGATGACTGGTGGTGAAGGTAGATGATGGTGGTGGTGTGGAGGCTTGATTTGGAGTGTGGTGGTGGTTAGTAGGATTGGCTTGGTTTTTTTCAATTGGTAGTTTTTATGGTGGAGGCAAGCAACGATGGTGGAGGCAGTTGGTCGTGGTGATGGTGGCGAGTGGTGTAGATCTACTGATTTGAGGAGATGATCGCGGTGTTGGTGGCTATTTAGTGAAACTTCCCAAAAAATCAAGTCGTATATATGCATATAAATTGTGTTTGTCTTAGGTTGCAATTCAAAACTCGACTCGGCTTGCCCAACTCTATGCATTTAATGTAGATCATAGTCTACTAGAAGTATGATCAACACGCAAGACACGAAATTCCTAAGCAAATCGATATTTGTATTCAATTTCAAAACAATGACAATGTTTTTGGTTCAAAACCCAGAATAATAAAACAAATTTTTATTTATTACACTATGCTTTT
>NW_019239501.1:121818-123925 GCF_002742605.1 Olea europaea var. sylvestris
ATTTTCCCATTAGAAAAAGGAATTCGAAGAAGGGTGATGACGGGGTTGTACATCATGTAACTTTCATGTGTAGCCGAGAAGGCCGTCAAACGAGTGGTATCAATTCTTGTCGAAAGGCTCAACCAACCATCCAAACTAGGTGTCAAGCGAGACTGACAGCATGTTTTGAACTAAATGGAAAGTGGCGTATTAACACTGTCCACCTAGAGCACAATCACAGAACAAGCCCATCAAAGTCAAGGCTGTATCATTGCAATCGCGAGGTTAGTGCACGCGTGAAATGACAGCTTGAAATAAATGACATAGCTGGTATACCATTGCACAAGAGTTTTAACTCGGTGGTAGTTGAGGCTGGTGGTTATAGCAATTTAACATGTGTCGAAAAAGACTGTAGAAATTTCATTGATAAGGTTCGTCGGTTACGACATGGTGAAGGAGATGTTGTTGCTATACAAGCGTATTTTTTGACGATGCAAACAAGCAGTCCTAGTTTCTATTTTAGTATAGACTTGGATGATGAGGCTCGTCCGAAAAATATTTTTTGGGCTGATAATAGGTGTAGATAAAGCGTGTAAGGAGTTTGGCGACATAGTGACATTTGACACCACATATTTGACTAACAAGTATGATATGTCATTCGCTCAATTTGATGGGATGAATCATCATGGGCAATCAACTCTCATTGGACGTGGATTGGTTTCGAATGAAGATACAATGACCTTCGTATGGCTTTTTAGGGCATAGCTAGAATGTATGCATGGTATAGCTCCAAGTGGAATTATTATGGATCAAGATCGAGCTATGCAGAATGCAATTGAAATTGTCTTTCCTAATACAAGGCACAGATGGTGTTTGTGGCACATTTTGAAAAAGTTACCAGAGAAATTTGGCAACCACAAACACAAAGCTGCTATTCCTTCTACAGTGCACATGTTGGTATACGATGTACATGGATGTGAGGAGTTGGAGCAAGGTTGGAGTAGGATGCTCGAATAGTATGAATTACTAGAAATGGTTGGTTAACTGGATTGTACAATGAGAGACGATGATGGGTACCATGTTTTTTGAGGACATCATTTTGGGCTAGCATGTCGACAACTTAACGAAGTGAGATCATTAATGCATTTTTTTATGGTTATGTTCATTCCAAAATATCTCTTAAGCAGTTTATTGAGCAATACGCATGTGTGTTGAAAAGTAAAGTGGAGAAGGAATTTCAAGCGGATTTCAAATTATTTTCACAAATGGTTCCCTGTGCGACAAAGTATGCAATGGAGAAGCAGTTACAGTTGGTCTACACAATTGCGAAGTTCGAAGTTCAGGGAGTTCCATGAATAGTTCACCAGAAAGGTATATTGTGAAGTCCTATCTACGATGACTTGTACTTACATACTATGTACGAAGTGTGTGAGGACATCATCTTGAATGAATGTATGATCTCGAAAGTATTTCAAGTCTCGTTTCGAAGGGAGGATTGTGAATTCCAGTGCAGTTGTCACTTATTCGAGTTTAGAGGAATCGTTTGCAAGCACGCAATCACAGTTTAACTCAAAAATCAGGTACAAACATTGCCAGATAAGTATATTGACGAGGTGGATGAGAGATATGAACAAACCATACACAAGAGTTCCAACCACTTATGATGGTTGGATTCGTACTTCTGACCAAGTAAGATATGAGCAAATGTGCACTGCTTGTACAAAGTTAGCTGACTTGGTAGCCCATGATGAACATCGGTGGAAGGGTATTATGGATTGGATTGAGTTTCTTACAGCGAAGTCAATGATGTTAAAGTTAAGTAATCTCGGATCTCAATGCTTCGAAGCAGAAAAGCTAATTAGTGGACCCATCTTGGATCTGAAATACTCTAAACATAAAGGAGCTCCTAAAAAACTCCGTTGAAAAGGACATCTTGAAAGTAGGTTGAAAAAATCAAAAAGCTCAACACTGGTGCCAACCAACACAAGTTCCTCGAGAAGGCCTGCTGGCAATGATTCCATGTCAGTCAATCTCAAGGTGACATACTTGATTTTTTACGCCTTTACATATTACATTGATTTCATATGTGGACCGTTTGATGCATTATTGTCATTTGATTTTTTACAGA
>NW_019239501.1:132161-134674 GCF_002742605.1 Olea europaea var. sylvestris
GAACAGCCCAAGGAGTGAAGCCCAATTGAAAGGTCCTCAAATCAGATAGCCCAAAGAACGAAGCCCAATCAAACAAATCAAGACGAAGGCCTAAGAACGCGGTAACGCCATCGTCCAAGTCTGCAAGTCGAACAGAATCTGAGCGAATGGAGTGTCATACAGTCGCCCAGAACTGTTACTCTATTCTCGCCCAAACTTTCAAGTCGCCCAAGGTCTTAACAAGTATAAAGCGTCGTGGTTATCAAGAAGTGCAGTTATCAAAGCAGTTATTAAAGCAGCCCCATCAAGTTCCACGATTCAAAGAATTCAATCGAAAGCGGTTGAACGATGAAGAGTAATGACAGCAGTTAAAAAGGCAGTTTTCATGACAAGTTGGCCATTACGAAGAAAGTGGGCAATTATAGGACGATCAAGCAGTTTTTAAGGCGGTTGATCACAAAGAGATCGTCCATGAAGTATAAAAGGGAGAAAGGACATAGAAGCAAAGGACCGAATCCAAAACTCTCGAACAGAGAACATGTAATTTTCATTTCCTTAGTTTTTAGATTTAAACATTTTTCTTTCAGTAACTCGTGTGCTTGCGCCCCTTGGAGGCACTTTATTTTTCATTTCCAATTGTAAAGTCATCGCCAATAAAAGAACACCCCTTTTTGGGATTTTGTCTCAAGAGATTTTGTCCCTTACACAATCGTCTGATCCTTTTTAATTGTTAGCGAATAACCTGCGCGAAATAGGGAGATATTATCAAAGTAAAAAATTACTTCATTCTTGATAGTTAATACTTAATCAGTGGATATAAACATACTCTAGATAGAAATCATGGGGAGTGCTTCTCAACCGATTCTACCAACTCAAGACCCAATTTGAAATTCCTTTTAGGCGTACCTGTCGGATAGACTACTATTCGAGCTTAAAAATAATACTTGTAATAAAGAATACAAGATTATAAATAATATCGTGTATAGGGGAAAAAAAAGAAAAAGGCTTGTCCAATAGAGGATGATAATTTTCACAACTAGGATAAATACACCAATGGCCACCCAATTTTATGCTTAATGTCACAATGGCCATAAAATTTAATTTGGTTTCATCATGGCCACTTAACTTTATTTTTAATATCATCATGATCATTCAATTTTATATAACGTTTCACTATGACCATCCAACTTCCATTCACCATTTTAACTAATTTTAAAATAGGTAAAGCATTAACTTTACATTATATATATAAAATAAATTTAAAAAAGAGAAGAAAAAACGTTACTTAAAACAATAGAATAAAAATTTATTTAAATTTTTTTCAATAAAATAAAAACTTGTTAGAAAAAAACATTTTTAAAATAAAAAAAGTAAATAACTTATTTAAAAAATACATTTCTAAAATAAAAAACTTTTATTTTTGTCATGGTGAAATAAAATCAAGTTTGGTGACTATGGTGATGCTAAGTATAAAGTTGTGTGATCATGATGAAATAAAATCAAATCGAATGACCACGATGACACTAAATTTAAAGTTAGATGACCATAGATGAATTTAACCATCACATCCTTTCTATGGAAGAGGATTAAAATGTCCAAAATATGATGAAATTGGGGGGGTTTTTTTTTCTTTTTTTAAAACTTAAAAATAAAAATAAAAAAATGCTCGAGTAATCCCCTGCTTCGGAGTACATAAAATATGTTGTAAAATGCACAATTGGCACTGAACCCATTGACTCAGTGACACGGTGGTCCCTCGTCCTTATAGAAAAGAGTAAATTGATCCCTAATGTTTCATTATAATCGCATACTTAGTCAGTCATGCGTAAATCATCCAAATATCCATTAAATAGTCACATATAATTCTTAAAAATTCAAACCTCAAAAAAAAAAAGTCACAAATTTTTAAAAAAAAAAAAAAAAAAAAAAAAAAAAAGTCTTGCAAATTTGTCTCACTTAATTATATTTAAAAATAATATTGAAAAATAAGTAAACGTGCAAAACAAGACAAAAAATGGGAATATTTCAATGATTGCCCTGCCTTTCCCCTAATGGATGTTGGGAGGGCTAACCTGCTTGGTTGTCGTTCTTATTTATTTATTATCTGTTTTTTGTCGATAAACAATCTGCAACAATACAAAAGACGAGAGCAATTAATTACTCAAGATAACGAGGGGGGCTACCTCTTCCCAAATGGAGAGGTTGGGAGGGCTGTTCCGCCACGTTGCGATTTTTATTTAGTTACTTCTTTATGTCGATAACCAATTTTGCAACAATATAGGAGACGAGAGCAATTAATTACTCGAGCAATAAATTGAAAACCAAAACTGCAATTTCCCCATTTTTATATACAGTAATAACCCACAGTCTCGAATCACAAAAGATTATTCAAACTCATAATCTGATTGCACAAATCTCGGCTACAGATGATCCAAGTCTCCACCGCCTTAGGCAAGCTTTTTCTCGTTTTTCACTCATATAAAATAATTCAAAACGACAGTCCATTTATAAATGGACTCTCCCGCTACTACTTC
>NW_019239502.1:0-1833 GCF_002742605.1 Olea europaea var. sylvestris
TTCGCGACGGTGTCGGAATGGGGTAAAATTGGACAAGTTGATCAGAAACAAAAACCGCCCCAAGGGCAATTTAGTCATTTTTCACGATGGAGTCGGAATGGGATAAAATTTGACAGGTTGATCGGAAACAAAAATCGTGCCAGGGGTAATTTCATCATTTTTCGCGACGGTGTCGGAATGGGCTAAAATTAGATAGGTAGATCGGACACAAAAATCGCGCCAGGGGTAATTTCGTTATTTTTCACGACGGTGTCGGAATGGGCTAAAATTCGACAGGTAGATCGGAGACAAAAATCGCGCCAGGGGTAAATTCGTCATTTTTCGCGATGGTATCGGAATAGGGTAAAATTGGACAGGTTGATCGGAAACAAAAACCGCCCCAAGGGTAATTTAGTCATTTTTAGCGACGGAGTCGAAATGGGCTAAAATTTGACAGGTTGATCGGAAACAAAAATCGTGCCAGAGGTAATTTCGTCATTTTTCGCGACGGTGTCGGAATGGGCTAAAATTAGATAGGTAGATCGGACACAAAAATCGCGCCAGGGGTAATTTCGTCATTTTTCGCGACGGTGTCGGAATGGGCTAAAATTCGACAGGTAGATCGGACACAAAAATCGCGCCAGGGGTAATTTCGTCATTTTTCGCGACGGTGTCGGAATGGGCTAAAATTCGACAGGTAGATCGGACACAAAAATCGCGCCAGGGGTAATTTCGTCATTTTTCGCGACGGTGTCGGAATGGGCTAAAATTCGACAGGTAGATCGGACACAAAAATCGCGCCAGGGGTAATTTCGTCATTTTTCGCGACGGTGTCGGAATGGGCTAAAATTCGACAGGTAGATCGGACACAAAAATCGCGCCAGGGGTAATTTCGTCATTTTTCGCGACGGTGTCGGAATGGGCTAAAATTCGACAGGTAGATCGGACACAAAAATCGCGCCAGGGGTAATTTCGTCATTTTTCGCGACGGTGTCGGAATGGGCTAAAATTTGACAGGTTGATCGGAAACAAAAATCGTGCCAGGGGTAATTTCGTCATTTTTCGCGGCGGTGTCGGAATGGGCTAAAATTCGACAGGTAGATCGGACACAAAAATAGCGCCAGGGGTAATTTCGTCGTTTTTCGCGACGGTATCGAAATGGTGTAAAATTGGACAGGTTAATCGGAAACAAAAACCGCCCCAAGGGCAATTTAGTCATTTTTCGCGACGGAGTCGGATTGGGCCAAAATTTGACAGGTTGATCGGAAACAAAAATCGTGCCAGGAGTAATTTCATCATTTTTCGCGACGGTGTCGGAATGGGCTAAAATTCGACAGGTAGATCGGACACAAAAATCGCGCCAGGGGTAAATTCGTCATTTTTCTTGACGGTGTCGGAATAAGGTAAAATTGGACAGGTTGATCGGAAACAAAAACCGCCCCAAGGGCAATTTAGTCATTTTTCGCGACGGAGTCGGAATGGGCTAAAATTTGACAGGTTGATCGAAAACAAAAATCGTGCCGGGGGTAATTTCGTCATTTTTCGCGACGGTGTCGGAATGGGCTAAAATACGACAGGTAGATCGGACACAAAAATCGCGCCAGGGGTAATTCCGTTATTTTTCGCGACGGTGTCGGAATGGGCTAAAATTCGACAGGTAGATCGGACACAAAAATCGCGCCAGGGGTAATTCCGTTATTTTTCGCGACGGTGTCGGAATGGGCTAAAATTCGACAGGTAGATCGGACACAAAAATCGCGCCCGGGGTAAATTCGTCATTTTTCGCGACGGTGTCAGAATAGGGTAAAATTGGACAGATTGATCGGAAACAAAAACCGCCCCAAGGGCAATTTA
>NW_019239503.1:0-1833 GCF_002742605.1 Olea europaea var. sylvestris
TTTTTTTTTTCCAAGTTACCTGATTTTAAAGAAATTGTACTATTGTCCTTTTCTCATTTTGTAGAAGCGTATAATTGTAAGAGCCTGCTTTCCCTTTTTTCCACGTGGACATGTAGTTGTACTGCAGAGTAACTCTGTTCAGATATTTGGTTGGCTTTGAACTTGTATTCAATTTGTGCTTTGAACTTGTATTCAATTTGTTGGAATACAGGAGTGTCAATGCAGACAACCTTCTCTAGCATGCCCTACTTAATAATTATATTATGGAAGAATTAAGTCCACATGCATGATGCATGTATACTACTTACCCTAAATTTGACATTTAAGAATGTTTAATAATGTAGGAAACATGATTAAACAATGTGAAGATTAAGTATATATATGGATATAACGGAAACTGAAACATTTTGGGATGTCATGAGTGCAGAAATATTGTCGTTGACATCTGCATATATTTTTCAGTTTTCATCAAGAATTGTTGGAAAATGGGAATCAATTTCTCTTGCTTAAGTTGATTATAGGTCCCAACTCACAAACTGTGTTCTGTCCTATTTGGAAGCTTTAAGTGGAACATTTTTGTGCATGTGCTTGCCTGTCTGCATGCACTATGGTGGTCACCAGGTTGAAAATGTTGAACTAATCCCCGCTTGCAGTTGTAACTAAATGGCTATTGAAGTGGATTTCAGATCATATATTAAGTTCAATCCTTTTTTTAGTTTATTTCTCATTTCCCTTCTGGCTACTGCAGTGGTGGGATGCACGGCTATATTTCCCTGTGTGCTGGGGATCCTTGCCCTCCAATTTTCAGATCTCCTGTTCGAGGGATGGAAGATGTTATGGATAATCAAGTCGTGTAAGCATCTAGACTTTTGAAGACAACCCTCCTTTGGATCAATTGAAATCTTCATGGATGTGAAACTGATCTTTTTGTCTGTTTCTATCTTCACCTTTACTGTTAATTACTATTTTCAGATGTGCAATATATAGGCTTCCAGATTCTCATAAACATATTACTCGACCACCTCCAGGTGTCATCTTTCCAAAGAAGGTAACTTAAGATGACTCAGTCTTGATTTCGAATATCATTATTCTTATAGCTGGAGGATAATATCTGATTTCGGGTCAAAAATTGTTAAGTCACTCTGCTTATAACGAAAATTTTGTGTTATTTACCAAACTTTTTTTGTACCAAAGCTCTCACTGAAGTTTGCCTTTTGTTTCAGTTTGATTGCTTAGTTAAATTACATTAGTTTTTCTAAAAACTAATGGATTTCAACTTAGATCAAACATATACAAAAAGCAACTCCAGTGACCACTTAGGAATAAAATCAAGTTTGGTGACTATTGACTAACATGAAACTTCCTTGTAAGTTGAGTGACTAATAATGTTTTTAACCCCTATTTTCCTTCGAAGTTGTTTTGTATCTTTGCTTCTATGGAAGTCTGTGCACCTCTTGTTGACTTCATATTTTCACCCTTCAGAATCTTGCTATCGACCTGCTTTCTTGAAATGAAAGTTGTCACAGTTATAGACTATACTGTTATTTTTCTTATTGTGTGACAGTACATTGTCCTGAACCCTTGACAGAGTGTGGTGAAAGGGAACAATCCATGAAACCTACATTTTAACATTGAATTGCCAGATTGCATTGTCCTTGGTTTTACATCCTAATCTCACTAGTGAATTTTCCATCTCATTCTATTATTAATCTGCTGTTGTCAGATAAATTTCAGATGGTTATCGTGAGATATAATGGTGCCTCTGAACACTACATTAAAACTTTATTATTTTGAGATTGAGAACACAAACCTCAGTCCACAAAAGGAAGAACT
>NW_019239504.1:0-1833 GCF_002742605.1 Olea europaea var. sylvestris
ATTTTTTGAAAGAATGTGCACTTGCATATTTGGAACGTTTGGAATGTCGGCGTTCGAAGAATTGAGCGTAACTTTTGTATACGACGTCCGTTTTGGGCCCATAAGTACTTTTCGAAAATGTAGCGACCGTTTTGGATTGAACTCATAACTTCGTCGTGATGTATACGGGATTTCAGCCGTTTTTCGAAATAATGAGCACTTGCATATTTGGAACGCTTGGATTGTCGGCGTTCGAAGAATTGAGCATAACTTTTGCATACGGCGTCCGTTTTGGGCCCATAAGTACTTTTCGAAAATGTAGCGACCGTTTTGGATTGCACTCATAACTTCGTCGTGATGTATACGGGATTTTAGCCATTTTTTGAAAGAATGAGCACTTGCATATTTGGAACGCTTGGATTGTCGGCGTTCGAAGAATTGAACGTAACTTTTGCATACGGCGTCCGTTTTGGGCCCATAAGTACTTTTCGAAAATGTAGCGACCGTTTTGGATTGCACTCATAACTTCGTCGTGATGTATACGGGATTTTAGCCATTTTTTGAAAGAATGAGCACTTGCATATTTGGAACGCTTGGATTGTCGGCGTTCGAAGAATTGAACGTAACTTTTGCATACGGCGTCCGTTTTGGGCCCATAAGTACTTTTCGAAAATGTAGCGACCGTTTTGGATTGAACTCACTACAACATCGTGACGTATGCGGGATTTCAGCCATTTTTCGAAAGAATGAGCACTTGCATATTTGGAACGCTTGGATTGTCGACGTTCAAAGAATTGAGCGTATCTTTTGCATACGGTGTCAGTTTTGGGCTCATAAGCAATTTTTGGAAATGTAGCGACCATTTTGGATAGAACACACCGCTTCATCGTGACGTAAGAGGGATTTTGCCCATTTTTCGAAGGAATGGGCACTTGCATATTTGGAACGCTTGGATTGTCGGCGTTCGAAGAATTGAGCGTAACTTTTGCATACGGCGTCCGTTTTGGGCCCATAAGTACTTTTCGAAAATGTAGCGACCGTTTTGGATTGAACTCACAACTTCGTCGTGACGTATGTGGGATTTCAGCCATTTTTCGAAAGAATGAGCACTTGCATATTTGGAATGCTTGGATTGTCGGCGTTCGAAGAATTGAGCATAACTTTTGTATATGGCGTCTATTTTGGGCCCATAAGTACTTTTCGGAAATGTAGCGACCGTTTTCGATTGAACTCACCGCTTCATCGTGACGTATGAGGGATTTTGCCCATTTTTCGAAAGAATGTGCACTTGCATATTTGGAACGCTTCGATTGTCGGCGTTCGAAGAATTGAGCGTAACTTTTGCATACGGCGTCCATTTTGGGCCCATAAGTACCTTTCGGAAATGTGGCGACCGTTTTAGATTGAACTCACAACTTCATCGTGACGTATGCGGGATTTCAGCAATTTTTCGAAAGAATGAGCACTTGCATATTTGGAACGCTTGGATTGTCGGCGTTCGAAGAATTGAGCATAACTTTTGCATACGGCATCCGTTTTGGGCCCATAAGTACTTTTCGGAAATGTAGCGACCGTTTTGGATTGAACTCACTACTTCAACGTGACGTATGCAGGATTTCAGCCATTTTTCGAAAGAATGAGCACTTGCATATTTGGAACGCTTGGATTGTCGACGTTCAAAGAATTGAGCGTAACTTTTGCATACGGTGTCCGTTTTGGGCCCATAAATAATTTTCGGAAATGTAGCGACCTTTTTGGATAGAACTCACCGCTTCATCATGACGTATGAGGGATTTTGCCCATTTTTTGAAAGAATGTGCACTTGTATATTTGGAACGCTTGGATTGTCGGCTT
>NW_019239505.1:0-1833 GCF_002742605.1 Olea europaea var. sylvestris
TTGTTTGACACTTGCATTGTTGTCAAGTGTCAATTGGATAGGAAAATTGTTTGAAATTTAAACTGTTATACAGGGTAATGTCACGTGACAAAGTGTAAACTAAAGTGGACACCATAGTGTACATGTAGCAACGTTCTTACCGATTTAACTTTGCTCTTTGTACACTGATTTTTGACACATTGTTTGACCCTTGCATTATTTTCAAGGGACAATTGGGTGGGAAAACTGTTTGAAATCTAAACTGTCCAACAGGGTAATGTAACATTGCAACCACAGTGTACATGTAGCAAGGTCCTTACCGATTGAATTTTGCTATTTGTACACTGATTTTCGACATGTTGTTTGACACTTACATTGTTGTCAAGTGTCATTTGGATGGGAAGACTATTTGAAATTTAAACTGTCGAACAAGGTGATGACACGTGAAAAAGTGTAAACTAAAGTGTACACTGCAGTGTACATGTCGCAAGGTTCTTGCCGATTGAACTTTACTATTTGTACACTGATTTTTGAAACATTGTTTGACACTTGCATTATTGTCAAGTGTCATTTGGATGGGAAGATTGTTTGAAATTTAAACTGTCAAATAGGATGATGACACGTGAAAAAGTGTAAACTAAAGTGTACACCGCAGTGTACATGTCGCAAGGTTCTTGCCGATTGAACTTTGCTATTCGTGCACTAATTTTTGACACATTGTTTGATAATTGCGTTTTTGTCGAGTGTCAATTGGATAGAAAAAACTATTTAAAATTTAAACTGTCCAACAGGGTAATGTCACGTGGCAAAGTGTAAACTAAAGTGTACACCATAGTGTACATGTAGCAACGTTCTTACCGATCTAACTTTGCTCTTTGTACATTAATTTTTGACACGTTAATTGACACTCGCATTGTTGTCAAGGGACAATTGGGTAGGAAAAATATTTGAAATTTAAACTGTCCAATAGGGTAATGTCACGTGGTAAAGTATAAACTAAATTGTAGAAGTAGCAAGGATTATACCGATTGAACTTTGCTATTTGTACATTGATTTTTAAAACTTTGTTTGTACATTGATTTTTAAAACTTTGTTTGACACCTGAATTGTTGTCAAGTGTGAATTGGATGGGAAAACTATTTGAAATTTAAACTGTCCAATGGGGTAATGTTACATGGCAAAGTGTAAACTAAAGTGCATACCATAGTGTACATGTAGCAAGGTTCTAAACGATTGAACTTTGCTATTTGTACACTGATTTTTGACATGTTGTTTGATATTTGCATTGTTGTCAAGTGTCAATTGGATGAAAAACTATTTGAAATTTAAATTGTCCAACATGGTAATGTCACATGGCAAAGTGTAAACTAAAGTGTACGCTATATTGTTCATGTAGCAAGGTTCTTACCGATTGAACTTTACTATTTGTACGCTGATTTTTGACACATTGTTTGACACTTGCATTGTTGTCAAGTGTCATTTGGATGGGAAAACTGTTTGAAATTTAAACTGTCGAACAGGGTGATGACATGTGAAAAAGTGAAAACTAAAGTGTACACCGCAGTGTACATGTTGCAAGGTTCTTGCTGATTGAACTTTGCTATTCATACACTGATTTTCAACACGTTCTTTGATACTTGCATTTTTGTCGAGTGTCAATTGGATAGAAAAACTATTTGAAATTTAAATTGTCCAACAAGATAATGTCACGTGGCAAAGTGTAAACTAAACTGTACACCATAGTGTACATGTAGTACGGTTCTTATCGATTGAACTTTGCTATTTGTCCCCTGATTTTGACACGTTGTTTAACCCTTGCATTGTTGTCAAGTATCAATTGGATGAGAAAATTGA
>NW_019239506.1:0-1833 GCF_002742605.1 Olea europaea var. sylvestris
ATTCCTTCGTTTGGGCCTCCGAATAATAAATTTCCTTATTAATTATGTCAGGTTGAAGAAGTGTTGGACAGAAAATTAACAAAACAAGACCGCACAGGGGGCAATTTCATCATTTGTGGCGATGATGTCAGAATTGGCTGAAATTTGACAGGTTGATTGGAAACGGCCCGCGAAATTGGACTCGGGGCACAGACCCAGGATCACGGAATTTTAGCCAAATTCCTTCGTTTGGGCCTCCGAAGAATTAATTTCCTTATTAATTATGTCAGGTCGAAGAAGTGCTGGACAGAAAATTAGGAAAAGAAAAATTGCACCAGGGGCAATTTTGTCATTTGTCACGACGGTGTTGGAATGGGCCGAAATTTGGCTGGTTGATTAGAAACGGCCCGTGAAATTGGACTCGGGGCACAGACTCGGGATCACGTGATTTTAGCCAAATTCCATCGTTTGGGACTCTGAATAATTAATTTCCGCATTAATTATGTCAGGTTGAATTAGTGCTGGATAGAAAATTAAAAAAGAAAAACCGCACCAGGGACAGTTTTGTCATTTGCCGAGACGGTTTTGAAATGGGCCAAAATTTGGCAGGTTGATTAGAAACGGCCCGCGAAATTGGACTCGGGAAAAGACCAGGGATCACGGGATTTTAGCCAAATCCCTTTGTTTTGGTCTCCGAATAATTAATTTCCTTATTAATTATGTCAGGTTGAAGAAGTGCTGGACCGACAATTAACAAAGCAAAACCGCACCAGGGGCAATTTTGTCAATTGTCGCTACAATGTCGGAATGGGCCGAAATTTGGTAGGTTGATTAGAAACGGCCTGCGAAATTGGACTCGGGGCACAGACCCAGGATTACGAGATTTTAGCCAAATTCCTGCGTTTGGGCCTCTGAATAATTAATTTCCTTATTAATTATGTCATGTTGAAGAAGTGCTGGACAGAAAATTAACACAGCAAAACCGCACCAGGGGCAATTTTGTCATTTGTCGCAATGGTGTTGCAACGGGCCTAAATTTTGCAGCTTGATTGGAAACGGCCCACGAAATTGGACTCGGGACACAGACCTGGGATCACGGGAATTTAGCCAAATTCCTTCGTTTGGGCCTCCGAATGATTAATTTTCGTGTTAATTATGTCAGGTTGAAGATGTGCTAGACAGAAAGTTAACAAAGAAGAATCGCACCAGGGGCAATTTTGTCATTTGTCACGACGGTGTCGGAATGGGCCAAAATTTGGCCGGTTGATTGGAGACGGCCCACGAAATTGGACTCAGGGCATAGACCCGAGATCAAGAGATTTTAGCCAAATTCCTTCGTTTGGGCCTCCGAATAAATAATTTCCTCATTAATTATGTCAGGTTGAAGAAGTGATGGACAGAAAATTAACAAAGCAAAACCGCACCTGGGGTAATTTTTTCATTTGTCGCGGCGATGCCGAAATTCGTCAAAATTTGGCAGGTTGATTGGAAACGGCCCGCGAAATTGGACTCGGGGCACGGACCCGGGATCATAGGATTTTAGTTAAATTCCTTCATTTGGGCCTCCGAATAATTAATTTCCGTATTAATTATATCAGGTTGAAGAAGTGTTGGACAGAAAATTTACAAAGAAAAACCGTACCATGGGCAATTTTATCATTTGTCGAGACGATGTCGGAATGGGCCAAAATTTAGCAAGTTGATTGAAAACGGCCAGCGAAATTGGACTCGGGGCACAGACCTGGGATCACGGGATTTTAGCCAAATTCCTTCATTTGGGCCTTCGAATAATTAATTTCCGTATTAATTATGTTAGGTTGAAGAAGTGCAGCATAGAAAATTTACAAAGAAAAA
>NW_019239507.1:0-1833 GCF_002742605.1 Olea europaea var. sylvestris
TTCGTCGTGACGTATGAAGGATTTCGGCCATTTTTCGAAAGAGTGAGCACTTGCATATTTGGAACGCTTGGATTGTCGGCGTAAGAATTGAGCGTAACTTTTACACCCGGTGTTCGTTTTAGGCCAGTAAGTACTTTTTGGAAATGTAGTGACCGTTTTGGATTGAACTCACCACTTCGTCGTGACTTATGATGGATTTCAGCAATTTTTTGAAAGAGTGAGCACTTGCATATTTGGAACGCTTGGATTGTCGGCGTACGAAGAATTGAGGGTAACTTTTGTACCCGGTGTTCGTTTTGGGCCTATAAGTACTTTTTGGAATTGTGGCGACCGTTTTGGATTGAACTCACCACTTCGTCGCGACTTATTAGGGATTTCGGCCATCTTTTGAAAGAGTGAGTACTTGCATATTTGGAACGTTTGGATTGTCGGCGTACGAAGAATTGAGCATAACTTTTGCACCCGGTGTTCATTTTGGGCCCGTAAGTACTTTTTGGAAATGCAGCGACCGTTTTGGATTTAACTTACCACTTCGTCGTGACGTATGAGGGATTTCGGCCATTTTTCGAAAGAGTGAGCACTTTCAAATTTGGAACGCTTGGATTGTCAGCGTACGAAGAATTGAGCGCAACTTTTGCACACGGTGCCTGTTTTGGGCCCGTAAGTACTTTTTGGAAATGTAGCGACCGTTTTCGATTGAACTCACCACTTCGTCGTGACGTATGAGGCGAAAGAGTAAGCACTTGCAAATTTGGAACGCATGGATTGTCGACGTACGAAGAATTGAGCGTAACTTTTGCACCCGGTATCCGTTTTGGGCTCGTAAGTCCTTTTTGGAAAAGTAGCGACCGTTTTGGATTGAACTCACCACTTCATCGTGACGTATGAGGGATTTCGGCCATTTTTCGAAAGAGTGAGTACTTGCATATTTGAAACGCATGGATTGTCGAGGTAAGAAGAATTGAGCGTAACTTTTGCACCCGGTGTTCGTTTTGGGCCAGTAAGTACTTTTTGAAAATGTAGCGACCGTTTTGGATTGAACTTACCACTTCGTCGTGACGTATGAGGGATTTCGACCATTTTTAGAAAGAGTGAGTACTTGCATATTTCGAAAGCCTGGATTGTCGGCGTACGAAGAATTGAGTGTAACTTTTGCACCCGGTATCCATTTTGCGCCCGTAAGTCCTTTTTGAAAATGTAGCGACCGTTTTGGATTGAACTCACCACTTCGTTGTGACTTATGATGGATTTCAGCCATTTTTTGAAAGAGTGAGCCCTTGCATATTTGGAACGCTTGGATTGTCGGCGTACGAAGAACTGAGCGTAACTTTTGCACCCGGCGTTCGATTTGGGCCTGTAAGTACTTTTTGGAATTGTAGCGACCGTTTTGGATTGAACTCACCACTTCGTCGCGACGTATGAGGGATTTCGGCCATTTTTTGAAAGAGTGAGTGCTTGCATATTTGGAACGTTTGGATTGTCGGCGTACGAAGAATTTAGCATAACTTTTGCACCTGGTGTTCGTTTTGGGCCCGTAAGTACTTTTTGGAAAATGTAGCGACCGTTTTGGATTGAACTTACCACTTCGTCGTGACGTATGAGGGATTTCGGTCATTTTTCGAAAGAGTGAGCACTTTCATATTTGGAACGCTTGGATTGTTGGCGTACGAAGAATTTAGCATAACTTTTGCACACGGTGTCCGTTTTGGGCCCATAAGTACTCTTTGAAAATGTAGCGACCGTTTTGGAATGAACTCACGACTTCATCGTGACAAATGAGGGATTTCGGCCTTTTTTCGAAAGAGTGAGCACTTGCATATTTGGAACGCTTGG
>NW_019239508.1:0-1833 GCF_002742605.1 Olea europaea var. sylvestris
TTTGTGATGACCAAGGTTGCAGTAGAAAGCATTCATTAGTAGAAATATCACAAATAGTTGGAGACGAAGTCTCTTCGTCTCAACAGACCATTGTCAAATATCAGAATAAGATTTTTCAGTTACAAGATAACTTAAAAAGACTTAGTTTTAAAGATACGTTTGAAAGAGCCATCTCTAAAGATATTGCTTCAACAAATAGAAATTATTCCAATAAAATAGAAGGACTCTATAGCTATAGGACTAGAAAAGACTTTATATGAAATAAAATTGAAAATTGGCGATGGTGTCATTATTATTCGAAATTCTATAAAGAAGTCACTCTTGCAGGAGATAATCGATTTTTCTCAAATTCTAAGCTACTATCACAACTAAAACCGATATTTTCTTAAACATGGCCCAAAATATGAGCTATCTATTAAAAACTCAGTATTTCTTAGACACAATTATCCTACAATTTCTTTTGATTATACGATCTTTGAATAAGAAGATATTTTTTATTCAACCTTATAATGTGGCATGATAGACACTATATATGTTCTAAACAGAATTTTCAAATACTTTCCACCAAACTTAAATAGATTCTTGGTCAGTTAAAAGATTACCCTTTAATGATCTCATTCATTTTCAGACCACCTCTTGTAAATGATAATATAATAATTTCAGCTTATCATTATATTCTAATTTACGAAAGAACTAAAATATTTAGTCTTTCTTCGAAGACATACTAAAATAAAAACTAAACAAATTGATTATGAAAGAAGGATCTCAGAAATCGCAGTAATAATAGAAGTTCAAAATAATGACTCCAGACTTGGAGCATAGTCGAACAATGGAGTTATTTTCTCTCAAGAACATCTTGCTATAAAATTTCAATACCAAATATTCAACAAAAAGAGTTATATTTGATGGTATTTTAAGAAACAAATGGCAAATTGACATAAAGTCCATCAGATATAGAAAAGGAAGAATATATATCCGATGGCAAAACTAATGAAATGGCTGTAGACCTAGAAGAAGCCCACATAGAGATGGTAGACAAATAGTGCAATAATTGAAAAAAAAAAAAAAAAGGAAAGGCGTAAGGAAAATGACCATTATTAAGCAAGGACAGATGAATAGTATCAATTGATAATTATCAACAAAGAAAGTCAAAATGGAGGAGCGTGAAGACGAAGTTTTCTAACTAATCTTTGTTATATTCATACAGATGTAAATTATCCTTTAATTCATTAATTGTAAATCACACACACCTGTAAAGATGTACAATATTGATTACTTTTTGAAAGAATAGACGTGAGATACCAACGTTTATAAATATCAACACCATACACAGTAAAACACACACTAAAAATCATAGAGCACACCATATAACATTTGTATTAAAAAATTCTCTTGCAATCTTTATAAATTCAAAGATTACAAATTAAAGTAAGTTCTTTTCATACTCTCTTATTTTATAATTATCTTTTACTTTATTTATTTCCAGGCAAGGCTTAAAGGATGAAGCACTAAGTAACCAATTAATTTATTTAGAAGTAATATTATAATATTTTATTTCTTTTTCAATCATATCTCTAAAGCTCTTAGTTTCTTTATTCTAAATTTCATTGCCAACAAATAAAGTAATTCTCTGAGTTGAGTTGGCTTTGTTATATCTCAATTATAGAAGCTTGTTTAAACCTTTTTAATTATGATGAAAACTTTTTGTTACAATCTTAAGCATTTTTCGAAAGGTCAAGAAAAAAGTTGAGAGAGAGAGAGAGAGAGAGTTAAAAAAAAGTAATCAGACGAAATTAATTTATTGAACTGTAAAGTACTCTAAGGCCATTATAA
>NW_019239509.1:0-1832 GCF_002742605.1 Olea europaea var. sylvestris
TCTAGTCTAAATCGATCGGAATCGTGCAAGTGAAAAGTGGCTTTTGATTTCATGATAACTTCGATTTATTCGTTTTTGGCGAAATGCTATCTAATTCGATTGGAATCGAACTAATGAAAAGTGGCTTTTGATTTCATGATAACTTAGGGGTTGTTCATTTTTGGCATATTGCTAGTCTAATTCGATTGGAATCGAGCCAAAGAAAAGTGGTTTTTCATTTCATGATAACTTCGTGTTTGTTCGTTTTTGGCAAATTGCTAGTCTAAATCAATTGGAATCTAGCTAATGAAAAGATGATTTTGATTTCACGATAACTTTGGGTTTGTTTGTTTTTGGCGAATTGCTAGTCTAATTTGATTGGAATCGAGCCAATGAAAAGAGGTTTTTCATTTAATGATAACTTCGGGTTTGTTCATTTTTGGGGAATTGCTATTCCAATTCGATTGGAATCGAGCCGATGAAAAGTGGCTTTTGATTTCATGATAACTTCGGGTTTGTTCATTTTTGGCGAATTGCTAGTCTAAATCGATTGGAATCGTGCAAGTGAAAAGTGGCTTTTGATTTTATGATAACTTCGGTTTATTCATTCTTGGCGAATTGCTATCTAATTCGATTGGAATCGAGCTAATGAAAAGTGGCTTTAGATTTCATGATAACTTAAGGTATGTTCATTTTTGGCGTATTGCTAGTCAAAATCGATTGGAATCAAGCCAATAAAAAGTAGTTTTTGATTTCACGATAACTTCGGGTTTGTTCATTTTTGGCAAATTACTAGTCTAAATCAATTGGAATCTAGCTAATGAAAAGATGATTTTGATTTCATGATAACTTTGGGTTTGTTTGTTTTTGGCGAATTGCTAGTCTAATTTGATTGGAATCGAGCCAATGAAAAGAGGTTTTTCATTTAATGATAACTTCGGGTTTGTTCATTTTTGGGGAATTGCTATTCCAATTCGATTGGAATCGAGCCGATGAAAAGTGGCTTTTGATTTCATGATAACTTCGGGTTTGTTCATTTTTGGCGAATTGCTAGTCTAAATCGATTGGAATCGTGCAAGTGAAAAGTGGCTTTTGATTTTATGATAACTTCGGTTTATTCATTCTTGGCGAATTGCTATCTAATTCGATTGGAATCGAGCTAATGAAAAGTGGCTTTAGATTTCATGATAACTTAAGGTATGTTCATTTTTGGCGTATTGCTAGTCAAAATCGATTGGAATCAAGCCAATAAAAAGTAGTTTTTGATTTCACGATAACTTCGGGTTTGTTCATTTTTGGCAAATTACTAGTCTAAATTGATTGGAATTGAGCCAATGAAAAATGGCTTTTGATTTCATGATAACTTCGGGTTTGTTCATTTTGGCGAATTGCTCGTCTAGTTCGATTGGAATCGAGCCAATGAAAAGTGGTTTTTCATTTCATGATAATTTCGGGTTTGTTCGTTTTGGCGAATTGCTCGTCTAATTCGATAGGAATTGGCCCAATGAAATGTGGTTTTTCATTTCAAGATAACTTCGGGTTTGTTCGTTTTTAGCGAACTGCTAGTCTAAATCGATTGGAATCGAGCCAATGAAAAGTGGTTTTTGATTTCACGATAAGCATGGGTTTGTTCATTTTTGGCGAATTACTACTCTAATTCGATTGGAATCGAGCCAATGAAAAGTTGTTTCGCATATCAAGATAACTTCGGTTTGTTCGTTTTTGGCAAATTGCCAGTCTAAATCGATTGGATCGAGCCAATGAAAAGTGGCTTTTGATTTCATGATAACTTCGGGTTTGTTCATTTTGGGGAATTGCTCATCTCGTTCGAATGGAATCGAGACAATGGAAAG
>NW_019239510.1:0-1832 GCF_002742605.1 Olea europaea var. sylvestris
CCCGCGCGATTTTTGTTTCCCATCAATCATTCAAATTTTAGCCGATTTCGACACCGTCGAGAAAAATGACGAAATTGCCCACGCCGCGATTTTTGTTTCCCATCATTCTGTCAAATTTTAGCCGATTCCGACACCGTCACGAAAAATGACGAAATTGCCCCTGCGCGATTTTTGTTTCCCATCAATCAGTCAAATTTTAGCCGAATCCGACACCGTCGCGAAAAATGACAAAATTGCCCCGGGCGCGATTTTTGATTCCCATCAATCAGTCAACTTTTAGCCGATTCCGACACCGTCACGAAAAATGACGAATTTGCCCCTGCGTGATTTTTGATTCCCATCCATCGGTCAAATTTTAGCCGATTTCGACACCGTCGCGAAAAATGACGAAATTGCCCCGGCGCGATTTTTGTTTCCCATCAATCAGTTAAATTTTAGCCGATTTCGACACCGTCGCGAAAAATGACGAAATTGCCCCGGCGCGATTTTTGTTTCCCATCAATCAGTTAAATTTTAGCCGATTTCGACACCGTCGCGAAAAATGACGAAATCGCCCCCGCGCGATTTTTGTTTCCCCCATCTATCATTCAAATTTTAGCCAATTTCGACACCGTCACGAAAAATGACGAAATTGCCCCTGCGCGATTTTTGTTTCCTATCAATCTGTCAAATTTGAGCCAATTTCGACACCGTCGCGAAAAATGACGAAATCGCCCCCGCGCGATTTTTGTTTCCCCCATCTATCATTCAAATTTTAGCCAATTTCGACACCGTCACGAAAAATGACGAAATTGCCCCTGCGCGATTTTTGTTTCCCATCAATCAGTTAAATTTTAGCCCATTTCGACACCGTCGCGAAAAATGACGAGATTGCCCCTGCGCGATTTTTGTTTCCCATCAATCAGTCAAATTTTAGCCGATTTCGACACCGTCACGAAAAATGACGAAATTACCCCCGGCGCGATATTTGTTGTCCATCAATCTGTCAAATTTGAGCCAATTTCGACACCGTCGCGAAAAATGACGAAGTAGCGCCGGGCGCGATTTTTGTTTCCCATCAATCAGTCAACTTTTAGCCGATTCCGACACCGTCACGAAAAATGATGAATTTGCCCCTGCGCGATTTTTGATTCCCATCCATCGGTCAAATTTTAGCCGATTTCGACACCGTCGCGAAAAATGATGAAATTACTCCTGCGCGATTTTTGTTTCCCATCAATCTGTCAAATTTGAGCCAATTTCGACACCGTCGCGAAAAATGACGAAGTAGCGCCGGGCGCGATTTTTGTTTCCCATCAATCAGTCAACTTTTAGCCGATTCCGACACCGTCACGAAAAATGATGAATTTGCCCCTGCGCGATTTTTGATTCCCATCCATCGGTCAAATTTTAGCCGATTTCGACACCGTCGCGAAAAATGACGAAATTGCCCCTGCGCGATTTTATTTTCCCATCAATCAGTCAAATTTTAGCCGATTCCGACGCCCTCCTGAAAAATGACAAAATCGCCCCCGCGCGATTTTTGTTTTCCCATCAATCATTCAAATTTTAGCCGATTCCGACACCGTCACGAAAAATGACAAAATTGCCCCTGCGGGATTTTTGTTTCCCATCAATCAGTCAAATTTTAGCGGATTTCGACACCGTCGCGAAAAATGATGAAATTACTCCTGCGCGATTTTTGTTTCCCATCAATCTGTCAAATTTGAGCCAATTTCGACACCGTCGCGAGAAATGACGAAATTGCGACGGGCGCGATTTTTGTTTCCTATCAATCAGTCAACTTTTAGCCGATTCCGACACCGTCACGAAAAATGACGAATTTACCCCTG